>NC_090828.1:105182994-105450046 GCF_028021215.1 Eschrichtius robustus
GCTGCCCCCTTGTGGCCGTTTCCCGCAAGAGCAGCTTTAAACCCACAGCTACTGGTCACTTAAAATTCACAAGGGCTCAGGGCTGTAAAGGACACCTGCCATCAAAAATTGTGCTCAGGTGGGGAATGGACAAAAGAAATTCAAAACAGGCGAATGTTTCAAGAAGATAGTATGCAGAGGTAAGTATTCCTCACTCTCTTTAAACAAAAAAACAGGAAAATGGGTAAAAGCTCAACCTCAGGAATTATTAGACTCATGCAATCTAATCAACCAAAAGGTTTCAACTCACACCTGTCGACTGACCGTCAGCAAAAAGTCTACCAACAATAAATGCTGACGGGGTTGTAGAGAACTGTGTAACCTCTAGGTGCTGGTGGGAAGGAAAGTGGTTAACAGCCAATAATGACTACCGAAAGGAACTGCGTTGAAAAGTGAAAACTGAGGTACCATTCAATCCAGCAGGCACACCACTGGGCCTCTCACCTGAGAAGACCAGGATCGAAAAGACACAGGCTGCAAAAGCTGCACTGCAGCCTTATTCAAAATAGCCAAGATGGGAAGCAACCAAAATGTCCATCAACAGGTGAATGGATAAAGAAGAAGGAGTCCATGTACACAATGGAATATTAGCCATGGAAAACAATGAAACACTGCTCTTTGAGGCACCAGAGATGAGCCTGGAGATAATCACAAAACATGAGGTAAGTCGGAAAGCAAAAGACCTATATCCTATGATATCCCTTAGAGGCGTTATCTAATCACTGACACAAATGAACATATTTCCACAGAGAAAGACACTCACAGACTTAGAAAACCAACTATGCTCATCTAAAAGGAAAGGTGGGGGGAATGGATAAATGAGATTAGTGTTACTATACATATCCAAATACATATTATATACATATTTCAAAACGACCGACCATATAGCTAGGGAGGTCTACAGAACACTCTGTAATATTTTACATGGGAAGAGGATCTGTAGAGTAGACATATATAATGTACAAATGAACCAGATTGTGTACCCCTAGGACAAACAATATTCTAGTCCTTACCCCGATTAAAAAAAATAACAAAAACAAGAAGTAATGAGACCTAAACTTATGGGGGTTTCTCCTGGCACATTCCATTCTAATTTACAACCTAGGAACACGACTTCCAGAAAGGCTCTGCTGCCCTAGTACTCAGATTTGGGAATGGAGAAATGCTGCCTCCTTGTGGCCATTTCCCACAACAGCAGCTTTCAACCCACTGCTAAAGGTCACTAAATATTCACCAACTTGCCATTCTGTAAATGACACCTGCCCTCCAAATAAATCCTGGGATCAAAAATGGAGCAAAAATTTCAAAAGAGGGCAACCTTCCAAGAAGACAATTTCAAGAGCTATGTGGTACTCACAGCTTTTCCTTTAAAGAGGAAAGAAAAGGTGTGGGAAAATGATATATTTTAGGAATTTTTAAAGACATGCAAACCCAAATTACAAAACCCTATCAGCTCACAGCAGTCAGAATGGCCATCAGCAAAAATGTTTCAAAAAATAAATGCTGAAGGGACTGTGGAGGAATGCGTACACTCGGCCCTAAGGGGGACGTGGTAAGAGCCACTAATGAAAACACAATGGAAGTGCCTTGAAAAGGTAAACACTGAGCTACCCGTCAATCAGTCATACCCACTGCTGGGCCTATCCCCTGAGAAAATGAGAATCAAAACGTCACAGGCTGGCAATCCTGCACTCCAGCCATATTGACCATAGCCAACATTTGGAAGCAATGAAAATGTCCATCAACAGAGGAACGCACCAAGAAGAACTGTTCCATGTACACAATGTAATATTGCTCCAATAATAAATATAAGGTAAATTTAAAAGACAAACATAAGTAAGGAGACATCAGCATTTGTGGGTTTCTTCAGGCACAATTCACTCTAATTTATAACCGAGGAACACCACTGGCCGGAAGGCCTGTTGCCCTAGTACCAGCATGGGGAACGTAGAAAGACTGCCACCCTCTGGCCGTTACCTGCAAACGCAGGTTTAAGCCTGTGCTAATGGTCACCGCAAAATGTCTTCAGGGAGGTAATGGCGAAAAAATTTTAAAATTATGACATACATACTTTAAGAAAACACTTTGAAGAACTAAGCTGTACTCACAGCCTGAAAAATGAAAAGGACCTGCCTTAAAGCTCAGTTTTAATGGATCATGAGACACATGCAAATTCAGCCACAAAGACGTATCAGCTCACACCAGTCAGAATAACCATCAGTAAAAAACCACAAAGAATAAATGCTGAAGGTGCTGTGGAGAAATGCAAACCCTCCACTTTAAGTGGGATGTAACCTGGAGAGAGCCACTCATGAGAGCAGAGTGGAGGTGCCGTTAAAAGGTAAACATTGAGCTACCGTACGATCCAGAGGCTTATTCCTGGACCTATAACCTAAGAAGACAGAATTGGAAAGAAAGAGGCAGGCAAATCTGCATTGCACAGTATTACCATAGCCAAGATATGGAAGTCACCAAAAAGTCCACCGACAGATGGGTGGACAAAGAAGATCTGCTACATGTACAGATGGATTATGAGCTAGCGATAAAATGAAACAATGCCATTTGCAGCACCATAGATGACTCTAGAAGTAATCACGCAACTTGGAGTAAGTGAGAAAGCGAAAGACACATATCCTATCATACCACATAGAGGTGTTACCTAAAAATTGATACAAACGAAGATACTTCCACAGAGAAAGGCAATCACAGATTCAGTACAAAAACTTAAGGTTCACCAAATGGAAAGGTGTGAGGATTGGGTACATTACCATATTGAGGTGAACAGAGATATACAAACACACGTGAAATATATAATCACCAAAGACCTACAGAATACCAAGAGAAGACTACTCAACATTGTGTCATAACCTACACGGGAAAAGATTCCAAAGAAGAATAGATATATGTATATGTGTGAAGGAACCTCGTCTTGCACACCTAGACCAAACAAACCATTGTAATCGAATTTGCTGTGATAAAGAATAAAAATTTTGTTAAAAATACAAACAAGAAGGAATGACACATAAACTTAAAGGGCTTTTTCCCGGCACATTCCATTGTAATTTACAACCTAGAACACGACTTCCATTAAGGCTCTGTTGCCCTAGTGACCAGATTTGGTAAAGGAGAAATGCTGCCCCCTTGTGGCCGTTTCCCGCAAGAGCAGCTTTAAACCCACAGCTACTGGTCACTTAAAATTCACAAGGGCTCAGGGCTGTAAAGGACACCTGCCGTCAAAAATTGTGCTCAGGTGGGGAATGGACAAAAGAAATTCAAAACAGGCGAATGTTTCAAGAAGATAGTATGCAGAGGTAAGTATTCCTCACTCTCTTTAAACAAAAAAACAGGAAAATGGGTAAAAGCTCAACCTCAGGAATTATTAGACTCATGCAATCTAATCAACCAAAAGGTTCCAACTCACACCTGTCGACTGACCGTCAGCAAAAAGTCTACCAACAATAAATGCTGACGGGGTTGTAGAGAACTGTGTAACCTCTAGGTGCTGGTGGGATGGAAAGTGGTTAACAGCCAATAATGACCACCGAAAGGAACTGCGTTGAAAAGTGAAAACTGAGGTACCATTCAATCCAGCAGGCACACCACTGGGCCTCTCACCTGAGAAGACCAGGATCGAAAAGACACAGGCTGCAAATGCTGCACTGCAGCCTTATTCAAAATAGCCAAGATGGGAAGCAACCAAAATGTCCATCAACAGGTGAATGGATAAAGAAGAAGGAGTCCATGTACACAATGGAATATTAGCCATGGAAAACAATGAAACACTGCTCTTTGAGGCACCAGAGATGAGCCTGGAGATAATCACAAAACATGAGGTAAGTCGGAAAGCAAAAGACCTATATCCTATGATATCCCTTAGAGGCGTTATCTAATCACTGACACAAATGAACATATTTCCACAGAGAAAGACACTCACAGACTTAGAAAACCAACTATGCTCATCTAAAAGGAAAGGTGGGGGGAATGGATAAATGAGATTAGTGTTACTATACATATCCAAATACATATTATATACATATTTCAAAACGACCGACCATATAGCTAGGGAGGTCTACAGAACACTCTGTAATATTTTACATGGGAAGAGGATCTGTAGAGTAGACATATATAATGTACAAATGAACCAGATTGTGTACCCCTAGGACAAACAATATTCTAGTCCTTACCCCGATTAAAAAAATTAACAAAAACAAGAAGTAATGAGACCTAAACTTATGGGGGTTTCTCCTGGCACATTCCATTCTAATTTACAACCTAGGAACACGACTTCCAGAAAGGCTCTGCTGCCCTAGTACTCAGATTTGGGAATGGAGAAATGCTGCCTCCTTGTGGCCATTTCCCACAACAGCAGCTTTCAACCCACTGCTAAAGGTCACTAAATATTCACCAACTTGCCATTCTGTAAATGACACCTGCCCTCCAAATAAATCCTGGGATCAAAAATGGAGCAAAAATTTCAAAAGAGGGCAACCTTCCAAGAAGACAATTTCAAGAGCTATGTGGTACTCACAGCTTTTCCTTTAAAGAAGAGGAAAGAAAAAGGTGTGGGAAAATGATATATTTTAGGAATTTTTAAAGACATGCAAACCCAAATTACAAAAACCTATCAGCTCACAGCAGTCAGAATGGCCATCAGCAAAAATGTTTCAAAAAATAAATGCTGAAGGGACTGTGGAGGAATGCGTACACTCGGCCCTAAGGGGGACGTGGTAAGAGCCACTAATGAAAACACAATGGAAGTGCCTTGAAAAGGTAAACACTGAGCTACCCGTCAATCAGTCATACTCACTGCTGGGCCTATCCCCTGAGAAAATGAGAATCAAAACGTCACAGGCTGGCAATCCTGCACTCCAGCCATATTGACCATAGCCAACATTTGGAAGCAATGAAAATGTCCATCAACAGAGGAACGCACCAAGAAGAACTGTTCCATGTACACAATGTAATATTGCTCCAATAATAAATATAAGGTAAATTTAAAAGACAAACATAAGTAAGGAGACATCAGCATTTGTGGGTTTCTTCAGGCACATTCCACTCTAATTTATAACCGAGGAACACCACTGGCCGGAAGGCCTGTTGCCCTAGTACCAGCATGGGGAACGTAGAAAGACCGCCACCCTCTGGCCGTTACCTGCAAACGCAGGTTTAAGCCTGTGCTAATGGTCACCGCAAAATGTCTTCAGGGAGGTAATGGCCAAAAAATTTTAAAATTATGACATACATACTTTAAGAAAACACTTTGAAGAACTAAGCGGTACTCACAGCCTGAAAAATGAAAAGGACCTGCCTTAAAGCTCAGTTTTAATGGATCATGAGACACATGCAAATTCAGCCACAAAGACGTATCAGCTCACACCAGTCAGAATAACCATCAGTAAAAAACCACAAAGAATAAATGCTGAAGGTGCTGTGGAGAAATGCAAACCCTCCACTTTAAGTGGGATGTAACCTGGAGAGAGCCACTCATGAGAGCAGAGTGGAGGTGCCGTTAAAAGGTAAACATTGAGCTACCGTACGATCCAGAGGCTTATTCCTGGACCTATAACCTAAGAAGACAGAATTGGAAAGAAAGAGGCAGGCAAATCTGCATTGCACAGTATTACCATAGCCAAGATATGGAAGTCACCAAAAAGTCCACCGACAGATGGGTGGACAAAGAAGAACTGCTACATGTACAGATGGATTATGAGCTAGCGATAAAATGAAGCAATGCCATTTGCAGCACCATAGATGACTCTAGAAGTAATCACGCAACTTGGAATACGTGAGAAAGCGAAAGACACATATCCTATCATACCACATAGAGGTGTTACCTAAAAATTGATACAAACGAAGATACTTCCACAGAGAAAGGCAATCACAGATTCAGTACAAAAACTTAAGGTTCACCAAATGGAAACGTGTGAGGATTGGGTACATTACCATATTGAGGTGAACAGAGATATACAAACACACGTGAAATATATAATCACCAAAGACCTACAGAATACCAAGAGAAGACTACTCAACATTGTGTCATAACCTACACGGGAAGAGATTCCAAAGAAGAATAGATATATGTATATGTGTGAAGGAACCACGTCTTGCACACCTAGACCAAACAAACCATTGTAATCGAATTTGCTGTGATAAAGAATAAAAATTTTGTTAAAAATACAAACAAGAAGGAATGACACATAAACTTAAAGGGCTTTTTCCCGGCACATTCCATTGTACTTTACAACCTAGAACACGACTTCCATTAAGGCTCTGTTGCCCTAGTGACCAGATTTGGTAAAGGAGAAATGCTGCCCCCTTGTGGCCGTTTCCCGCAAGAGCAGCTTTAAACCCACAGCTACTGGTCACTTAAAATTCACAAGGGCTCAGGGCTGTAAAGGACACCTGCCATCAAAAATTGTGCTCAGGTGGGGAATGGACAAAAGAAATTCAAAACAGGCGAATGTTTCAAGAAGATAGTATGCAGAGGTAAGTATTCCTCACTCTCTTTAAACAAAAAAACAGGAAAATGGGTAAAAGCTCAACCTCAGGAATTATTAGACTCATGCAATCTAATCAACCAAAAGGTTTCAACTCACACCTGTCGACTGACCGTCAGCAAAAAGTCTACCAACAATAAATGCTGACGGGGTTGTAGAGAACTGTGTAACCTCTAGGTGCTGGTGGGAAGGAAAGTGGTTAACAGCCAATAATGACTACCGAAAGGAACTGCGTTGAAAAGTGAAAACTGAGGTACCATTCAATCCAGCAGGCACACCACTGGGCCTCTCACCTGAGAAGACCAGGATCGAAAAGACACAGGCTGCAAAAGCTGCACTGCAGCCTTATTCAAAATAGCCAAGATGGGAAGCAACCAAAATGTCCATCAACAGGTGAATGGATAAAGAAGAAGGAGTCCATGTACACAATGGAATATTAGCCATGGAAAACAATGAAACACTGCTCTTTGAGGCACCAGAGATGAGCCTGGAGATAATCACAAAACATGAGGTAAGTCGGAAAGCAAAAGACCTATATCCTATGATATCCCTTAGAGGCGTTATCTAATCACTGACACAAATGAACATATTTCCACAGAGAAAGACACTCACAGACTTAGAAAACCAACTATGCTCATCTAAAAGGAAAGGTGGGGGGAATGGATAAATGAGATTAGTGTTACTATACATATCCAAATACATATTATATACATATTTCAAAACGACCGACCATATAGCTAGGGAGGTCTACAGAACACTCTGTAATATTTTACATGGGAAGAGGATCTGTAGAGTAGACATATATAATGTACAAATGAACCAGATTGTGTACCCCTAGGACAAACAATATTCTAGTCCTTACCCCGATTAAAAAAAATAACAAAAACAAGAAGTAATGAGACCTAAACTTATGGGGGTTTCTCCTGGCACATTCCATTCTAATTTACAACCTAGGAACACGACTTCCAGAAAGGCTCTGCTGCCCTAGTACTCAGATTTGGGAATGGAGAAATGCTGCCTCCTTGTGGCCATTTCCCACAACAGCAGCTTTCAACCCACTGCTAAAGGTCACTAAATATTCACCAACTTGCCATTCTGTAAATGACACCTGCCCTCCAAATAAATCCTGGGATCAAAAATGGAGCAAAAATTTCAAAAGAGGGCAACCTTCCAAGAAGACAATTTCAAGAGCTATGTGGTACTCACAGCTTTTCCTTTAAAGAGGAAAGAAAAGGTGTGGGAAAATGATATATTTTAGGAATTTTTAAAGACATGCAAACCCAAATTACAAAACCCTATCAGCTCACAGCAGTCAGAATGGCCATCAGCAAAAATGTTTCAAAAAATAAATGCTGAAGGGACTGTGGAGGAATGCGTACACTCGGCCCTAAGGGGGACGTGGTAAGAGCCACTAATGAAAACACAATGGAAGTGCCTTGAAAAGGTAAACACTGAGCTACCCGTCAATCAGTCATACCCACTGCTGGGCCTATCCCCTGAGAAAATGAGAATCAAAAAGTCACAGGCTGGCAATCCTGCACTCCAGCCATATTGACCATAGCCAACATTTGGAAGCAATGAAAATGTCCATCAACAGAGGAACGCACCAAGAAGAACTGTTCCATGTACACAATGTAATATTGCTCCAATAATAAATATAAGGTAAATTTAAAAGACAAACATAAGTAAGGAGACATCAGCATTTGTGGGTTTCTTCAGGCACAATTCACTCTAATTTATAACCGAGGAACACCACTGGCCGGAAGGCCTGTTGCCCTAGTACCAGCATGGGGAACGTAGAAAGACTGCCACCCTCTGGCCGTTACCTGCAAACGCAGGTTTAAGCCTGTGCTAATGGTCACCGCAAAATGTCTTCAGGGAGGTAATGGCGAAAAAATTTTAAAATTATGACATACATACTTTAAGAAAACACTTTGAAGAACTAAGCTGTACTCACAGCCTGAAAAATGAAAAGGACCTGCCTTAAAGCTCAGTTTTAATGGATCATGAGACACATGCAAATTCAGCCACAAAGACGTATCAGCTCACACCAGTCAGAATAACCATCAGTAAAAAACCACAAAGAATAAATGCTGAAGGTGCTGTGGAGAAATGCAAACCCTCCACTTTAAGTGGGATGTAACCTGGAGAGAGCCACTCATGAGAGCAGAGTGGAGGTGCCGTTAAAAGGTAAACATTGAGCTACCGTACGATCCAGAGGCTTATTCCTGGACCTATAACCTAAGAAGACAGAATTGGAAAGAAAGAGGCAGGCAAATCTGCATTGCACAGTATTACCATAGCCAAGATATGGAAGTCACCAAAAAGTCCACCGACAGATGGGTGGACAAAGAAGATCTGCTACATGTACAGATGGATTATGAGCTAGCGATAAAATGAAACAATGCCATTTGCAGCACCATAGATGACTCTAGAAGTAATCACGCAACTTGGAGTAAGTGAGAAAGCGAAAGACACATATCCTATCATACCACATAGAGGTGTTACCTAAAAATTGATACAAACGAAGATACTTCCACAGAGAAAGGCAATCACAGATTCAGTACAAAAACTTAAGGTTCACCAAATGGAAAGGTGTGAGGATTGGGTACATTACCATATTGAGGTGAACAGAGATATACAAACACACGTGAAATATATAATCACCAAAGACCTACAGAATACCAAGAGAAGACTACTCAACATTGTGTCATAACCTACACGGGAAAAGATTCCAAAGAAGAATAGATATATGTATATGTGTGAAGGAACCTCGTCTTGCACACCTAGACCAAACAAACCATTGTAATCGAATTTGCTGTGATAAAGAATAAAAATTTTGTTAAAAATACAAACAAGAAGGAATGACACATAAACTTAAAGGGCTTTTTCCCGGCACATTCCATTGTAATTTACAACCTAGAACACGACTTCCATTAAGGCTCTGTTGCCCTAGTGACCAGATTTGGTAAAGGAGAAATGCTGCCCCCTTGTGGCCGTTTCCCGCAAGAGCAGCTTTAAACCCACAGCTACTGGTCACTTAAAATTCACAAGGGCTCAGGGCTGTAAAGGACACCTGCCGTCAAAAATTGTGCTCAGGTGGGGAATGGACAAAAGAAATTCAAAACAGGCGAATGTTTCAAGAAGATAGTATGCAGAGGTAAGTATTCCTCACTCTCTTTAAACAAAAAAACAGGAAAATGGGTAAAAGCTCAACCTCAGGAATTATTAGACTCATGCAATCTAATCAACCAAAAGGTTCCAACTCACACCTGTCGACTGACCGTCAGCAAAAAGTCTACCAACAATAAATGCTGACGGGGTTGTAGAGAACTGTGTAACCTCTAGGTGCTGGTGGGATGGAAAGTGGTTAACAGCCAATAATGACCACCGAAAGGAACTGCGTTGAAAAGTGAAAACTGAGGTACCATTCAATCCAGCAGGCACACCACTGGGCCTCTCACCTGAGAAGACCAGGATCGAAAAGACACAGGCTGCAAATGCTGCACTGCAGCCTTATTCAAAATAGCCAAGATGGGAAGCAACCAAAATGTCCATCAACAGGTGAATGGATAAAGAAGAAGGAGTCCATGTACACAATGGAATATTAGCCATGGAAAACAATGAAACACTGCTCTTTGAGGCACCAGAGATGAGCCTGGAGATAATCACAAAACATGAGGTAAGTCGGAAAGCAAAAGACCTATATCCTATGATATCCCTTAGAGGCGTTATCTAATCACTGACACAAATGAACATATTTCCACAGAGAAAGACACTCACAGACTTAGAAAACCAACTATGCTCATCTAAAAGGAAAGGTGGGGGGAATGGATAAATGAGATTAGTGTTACTATACATATCCAAATACATATTATATACATATTTCAAAACGACCGACCATATAGCTAGGGAGGTCTACAGAACACTCTGTAATATTTTACATGGGAAGAGGATCTGTAGAGTAGACATATATAATGTACAAATGAACCAGATTGTGTACCCCTAGGACAAACAATATTCTAGTCCTTACCCCGATTAAAAAAATTAACAAAAACAAGAAGTAATGAGACCTAAACTTATGGGGGTTTCTCCTGGCACATTCCATTCTAATTTACAACCTAGGAACACGACTTCCAGAAAGGCTCTGCTGCCCTAGTACTCAGATTTGGGAATGGAGAAATGCTGCCTCCTTGTGGCCATTTCCCACAACAGCAGCTTTCAACCCACTGCTAAAGGTCACTAAATATTCACCAACTTGCCATTCTGTAAATGACACCTGCCCTCCAAATAAATCCTGGGATCAAAAATGGAGCAAAAATTTCAAAAGAGGGCAACCTTCCAAGAAGACAATTTCAAGAGCTATGTGGTACTCACAGCTTTTCCTTTAAAGAAGAGGAAAGAAAAAGGTGTGGGAAAATGATATATTTTAGGAATTTTTAAAGACATGCAAACCCAAATTACAAAAACCTATCAGCTCACAGCAGTCAGAATGGCCATCAGCAAAAATGTTTCAAAAAATAAATGCTGAAGGGACTGTGGAGGAATGCGTACACTCGGCCCTAAGGGGGACGTGGTAAGAGCCACTAATGAAAACACAATGGAAGTGCCTTGAAAAGGTAAACACTGAGCTACCCGTCAATCAGTCATACTCACTGCTGGGCCTATCCCCTGAGAAAATGAGAATCAAAACGTCACAGGCTGGCAATCCTGCACTCCAGCCATATTGACCATAGCCAACATTTGGAAGCAATGAAAATGTCCATCAACAGAGGAACGCACCAAGAAGAACTGTTCCATGTACACAATGTAATATTGCTCCAATAATAAATATAAGGTAAATTTAAAAGACAAACATAAGTAAGGAGACATCAGCATTTGTGGGTTTCTTCAGGCACATTCCACTCTAATTTATAACCGAGGAACACCACTGGCCGGAAGGCCTGTTGCCCTAGTACCAGCATGGGGAACGTAGAAAGACCGCCACCCTCTGGCCGTTACCTGCAAACGCAGGTTTAAGCCTGTGCTAATGGTCACCGCAAAATGTCTTCAGGGAGGTAATGGCCAAAAAATTTTAAAATTATGACATACATACTTTAAGAAAACACTTTGAAGAACTAAGCGGTACTCACAGCCTGAAAAATGAAAAGGACCTGCCTTAAAGCTCAGTTTTAATGGATCATGAGACACATGCAAATTCAGCCACAAAGACGTATCAGCTCACACCAGTCAGAATAACCATCAGTAAAAAACCACAAAGAATAAATGCTGAAGGTGCTGTGGAGAAATGCAAACCCTCCACTTTAAGTGGGATGTAACCTGGAGAGAGCCACTCATGAGAGCAGAGTGGAGGTGCCGTTAAAAGGTAAACATTGAGCTACCGTACGATCCAGAGGCTTATTCCTGGACCTATAACCTAAGAAGACAGAATTGGAAAGAAAGAGGCAGGCAAATCTGCATTGCACAGTATTACCATAGCCAAGATATGGAAGTCACCAAAAAGTCCACCGACAGATGGGTGGACAAAGAAGAACTGCTACATGTACAGATGGATTATGAGCTAGCGATAAAATGAAGCAATGCCATTTGCAGCACCATAGATGACTCTAGAAGTAATCACGCAACTTGGAATAAGTGAGAAAGCGAAAGACACATATCCTATCATACCACATAGAGGTGTTACCTAAAAATTGATACAAACGAAGATACTTCCACAGAGAAAGGCAATCACAGATTCAGTACAAAAACTTAAGGTTCACCAAATGGAAAGGTGTGAGGATTGGGTACATTACCATATTGAGGTGAACAGAGATATACAAACACACGTGAAATATATAATCACCAAAGACCTACAGAATACCAAGAGAAGACTACTCAACATTGTGTCATAACCTACACGGGAAGAGATTCCAAAGAAGAATAGATATATGTATATGTGTGAAGGAACCACGTCTTGCACACCTAGACCAAACAAACCATTGTAATCGAATTTGCTGTGATAAAGAATAAAAATTTTGTTAAAAATACAAACAAGAAGGAATGACACATACACTTAAAGGGCTTTTTCCCGGCACATTCCATTGTACTTTACAACCTAGAACACGACTTCCATTAAGGCTCTGTTGCCCTAGTGACCAGATTTGGTAAAGGAGAAATGCTGCCCCCTTGTGGCCGTTTCCCGCAAGAGCAGCTTTAAACCCACAGCTACTGGTCACTTAAAATTCACAAGGGCTCAGGGCTGTAAAGGACACCTGCCGTCAAAAATTGTGCTCAGGTGGGGAATGGACAAAAGAAATTCAAAACAGGCGAATGTTTCAAGAAGATAGTATGCAGAGGTAAGTATTCCTCACTCTCTTTAAACAAAAAAACAGGAAAATGGGTAAAAGCTCAACCTCAGGAATTATTAGACTCATGCAATCTAATCAACCAAAAGGTTTCAACTCACACCTGTCGACTGACCGTCAGCAAAAAGTCTACCAACAATAAATGCTGACGGGGTTGTAGAGAACTGTGTAACCTCTAGGTGCTGGTGGGAAGGAAAGTGGTTAACAGCCAATAATGACTACCGAAAGGAACTGCGTTGAAAAGTGAAAACTGAGGTACCATTCAATCCAGCAGGCACACCACTGGGCCTCTCACCTGAGAAGACCAGGATCGAAAAGACACAGGCTGCAAATGCTGCACTGCAGCCTTATTCAAAATAGCCAAGATGGGAAGCAACCAAAATGTCCATCAACAGGTGAATGGATAAAGAAGAAGGAGTCCATGTACACAATGGAATATTAGCCATGGAAAACAATGAAACACTGCTCTTTGAGGCACCAGAGATGAGCCTGGAGATAATCACAAAACATGAGGTAAGTCGGAAAGCAAAAGACCTATATCCTATGATATCCCTTAGAGGCGTTATCTAATCACTGACACAAATGAACATATTTCCACAGAGAAAGACACTCACAGACTTAGAAAACCAACTATGCTCATCTAAAAGGAAAGGTGGGGGGAATGGATAAATGAGATTAGTGTTACTATACATATCCAAATACATATTATATACATATTTCAAAACGACCGACCATATAGCAAGGGAGGTCTACAGAACACTCTGTAATATTTTACATGGGAAGAGGATCTGTAGAGTAGACATATATAATGTACAAATGAACCAGATTGTGTACCCCTAGGACAAACAATATTCTAGTCCTTACCCCGATTAAAAAAAATAACAAAAACTAGAAGTAATGAGACCTAAACTTATGGGGGTTTCTCCTGGCACATTCCATTCTAATTTACAACCTAGGAACACGACTTCCAGAAAGGCTCTGCTGCCCTAGTACTCAGATTTGGGAATGGAGAAATGCTGCCTCCTTGTGGCCATTTCCCACAACAGCAGCTTTCAACCCACTGCTAAAGGTCACTAAATATTCACCAACTTGCCATTCTGTAAATGACACCTGCCCTCCAAATAAATCCTGGGATCAAAAATGGAGCAAAAATTTCAAAAGAGGGCAACCTTCCAAGAAGACAATTTCAAGAGCTATGTGGTACTCACAGCTTTTCCTTTAAAGAGGAAAGAAAAGGTGTGGGAAAATGATATATTTTAGGAATTTTTAAAGACATGCAAACCCAAATTACAAAACCCTATCAGCTCACAGCAGTCAGAATGGCCATCAGCAAAAATGTTTCAAAAAATAAATGCTGAAGGGACTGTGGAGGAATGCGTACACTCGGCCCTAAGGGGGACGTGGTAAGAGCCACTAATGAAAACACAATGGAAGTGCCTTGAAAAGGTAAACACTGAGCTACCCGTCAATCAGTCATACCCACTGCTGGGCCTATCCCCTGAGAAAATGAGAATCAAAACGTCACAGGCTGGCAATCCTGCACTCCAGCCATATTGACCATAGCCAACATTTGGAAGCAATGAAAATGTCCATCAACAGAGGAACGCACCAAGAAGAACTCTTCCATGTACACAATGTAATATTGCTCCAATAATAAATATAAGGTAAATTTAAAAGACAAACATAAGTAAGGAGACATCAGCATTTGTGGGTTTCTTCAGGCACATTCCACTCTAATTTATAACCGAGGAACACCACTGGCCGGAAGGCCTGTTGCCCTAGTACCAGCACGGGGAACGTAGAAAGACCGCCACCCTCTGGCCGTTACCTGCAAACGCAGGTTTAAGCCTGTGCTAATGGTCACCGCAAAATGTCTTCAGGGAGGTAATGGCGAAAAAATTTTAAAATTATGACATACATACTTTAAGAAAACACTTTGAAGAACTAAGCGGTACTCACAGCCTGAAAAATGAAAAGGACCTGCCTTAAAGCTCAGTTTTAATGGATCATGAGACACATGCAAATTCAGCCACAAAGACGTATCAGCTCACACCAGTCAGAATAACCATCAGTAAAAAACCACAAAGAATAAATGCTGAAGGTGCTGTGGAGAAATGCAAACCCTCCACTTTAAGTGGGATGTAACCTGGAGAGAGCCACTCATGAGAGCAGAGTGGAGGTGCCGTTAAAAGGTAAACATTGAGCTACCGTACGATCCAGAGGCTTATTCCTGGACCTATAACCTAAGAAGACAGAATTGGAAAGAAAGAGGCAGGCAAATCTGCATTGCACAGTATTACCATAGCCAAGATATGGAAGTCACCAAAAAGTCCACCGACAGATGGGTGGACAAAGAAGAACTGCTACATGTACAGATGGATTATGAGCTAGCGATAAAATGAAGCAATGCCATTTGCAGCACCATAGATGACTCTAGAAGTAATCACGCAACTTGGAGTAAGTGAGAAAACGAAAGACCCATATCCTATCATACCACATAGAGGTGTTACCTAAAAATTGATACAAACGAAGATACTTCCACAGAGAAAGGCAATCACAGATTCAGTACAAAAACTTAAGGTTCACCAAATGGAAAGGTGTGAGGATTGGGTACATTACCATATTGAGGTGAACAGAGATATACAAACACACGTGAAATATATAATCACCAAAGACCTACAGAATACCAAGAGAAGACTACTCAACATTGTGTCATAACCTACACGGGAAAAGATTCCAAAGAAGAATAGATATATGTATATGTGTGAAGGAACCACGTCTTGCACACCTAGACCAAACAAACCATTGTAATCGAATTTGCTGTGATAAAGAATAAAAATTTTGTTAAAAATACAAACAAGAAGGAATGACACATAAACTTAAAGGGCTTTTTCCCGGCACATTCCATTGTAATTTACAACCTAGAACACGACTTCCATTAAGGCTCTGTTGCCCTAGTGACCAGATTTGGTAAAGGAGAAATGCTGCCCCCTTGTGGCCGTTTCCCGCAAGAGCAGCTTTAAACCCACAGCTACTGGTCACTTAAAATTCACAAGGGCTCAGGGCTGTAAAGGACACCTGCCGTCAAAAATTGTGCTCAGGTGGGGAATGGACAAAAGAAATTCAAAACAGGCGAATGTTTCAAGAAGATAGTATGCAGAGGTAAGTATTCCTCACTCTCTTTAAACAAAAAAACAGGAAAATGGGTAAAAGCTCAACCTCAGGAATTATTAGACTCATGCAATCTAATCAACCAAAAGGTTCCAACTCACACCTGTCGACTGACCGTCAGCAAAAAGTCTACCAACAATAAATGCTGACGGGGTTGTAGAGAACTGTGTAACCTCTAGGTGCTGGTGGGATGGAAAGTGGTTAACAGCCAATAATGACCACCGAAAGGAACTGCGTTGAAAAGTGAAAACTGAGGTACCATTCAATCCAGCAGGCACACCACTGGGCCTCTCACCTGAGAAGACCAGGATCGAAAAGACACAGGCTGCAAATGCTGCACTGCAGCCTTATTCAAAATAGCCAAGATGGGAAGCAACCAAAATGTCCATCAACAGGTGAATGGATAAAGAAGAAGGAGTCCATGTACACAATGGAATATTAGCCATGGAAAACAATGAAACACTGCTCTTTGAGGCACCAGAGATGAGCCTGGAGATAATCACAAAACATGAGGTAAGTCGGAAAGCAAAAGACCTATATCCTATGATATCCCTTAGAGGCGTTATCTAATCACTGACACAAATGAACATATTTCCACAGAGAAAGACACTCACAGACTTAGAAAACCAACTATGCTCATCTAAAAGGAAAGGTGGGGGGAATGGATAAATGAGATTAGTGTTACTATACATATCCAAATACATATTATATACATATTTCAAAACGACCGACCATATAGCAAGGGAGGTCTACAGAACACTCTGTAATATTTTACATGGGAAGAGGATCTGTAGAGTAGACATATATAATGTACAAATGAACCAGATTGTGTACCCCTAGGACAAACAATATTCTAGTCCTTACCCCGATTAAAAAAAATAACAAAAACAAGAAGTAATGAGACCTAAACTTATGGGGGTTTCTCCTGGCACATTCCATTCTAATTTACAACCTAGGAACACGACTTCCAGAAAGGCTCTGCTGCCCTAGTACTCAGATTTGGGAATGGAGAAATGCTGCCTCCTTGTGGCCATTTCCCACAACAGCAGCTTTCAACCCACTGCTAAAGGTCACTAAATATTCACCAACTTGCCATTCTGTAAATGACACCTGCCCTCCAAATAAATCCTGGGATCAAAAATGGAGCAAAAATTTCAAAAGAGGGCAACCTTCCAAGAAGACAATTTCAAGAGCTATGTGGTACTCACAGCTTTTCCTTTAAAGAAGAGGAAAGAAAAAGGTGTGGGAAAATGATATATTTTAGGAATTTTTAAAGACATGCAAACCCAAATTACAAAAACCTATCAGCTCACAGCAGTCAGAATGGCCATCAGCAAAAATGTTTCAAAAAATAAATGCTGAAGGGACTGTGGAGGAATGCGTACACTCGGCCCTAAGGGGGACGTGGTAAGAGCCACTAATGAAAACACAATGGAAGTGCCTTGAAAAGGTAAACACTGAGCTACCCGTCAATCAGTCATACCCACTGCTGGGCCTATCCCCTGAGAAAATGAGAATCAAAACGTCACAGGCTGGCAATCCTGCACTCCAGCCATATTGACCATAGCCAACATTTGGAAGCAATGAAAATGTCCATCAACAGAGGAACGCACCAAGAAGAACTCTTCCATGTACACAATGTAATATTGCTCCAATAATAAATATAAGGTAAATTTAAAAGACAAACATAAGTAAGGAGACATCAGCATTTGTGGGTTTCTTCAGGCACATTCCACTCTAATTTATAACCGAGGAACACCACTGGCCGGAAGGCCTGTTGCCCTAGTACCAGCATGGGGAACGTAGAAAGACCGCCACCCTCTGGCCGTTACCTGCAAACGCAGGTTTAAGCCTGTGCTAATGGTCACCGCAAAATGTCTTCAGGGAGGTAATGGCCAAAAAATTTTAAAATTATGACATACATACTTTAAGAAAACACTTTGAAGAACTAAGCGGTACTCACAGCCTGAAAAATGAAAAGGACCTGCCTTAAAGCTCAGTTTTAATGGATCATGAGACACATGCAAATTCAGCCACAAAGACGTATCAGCTCACACCAGTCAGAATAACCATCAGTAAAAAACCACAAAGAATAAATGCTGAAGGTGCTGTGGAGAAATGCAAACCCTCCACTTTAAGTGGGATGTAACCTGGAGAGAGCCACTCATGAGAGCAGAGTGGAGGTGCCGTTAAAAGGTAAACATTGAGCTACCGTACGATCCAGAGGCTTATTCCTGGACCTATAACCTAAGAAGACAGAATTGGAAAGAATGAGGCAGGCAAATCTGCATTGCACAGTATTACCATAGCCAAGATATGGAAGTCACCAAAAAGTCCACCGACAGATGGGTGGACAAAGAAGAACTGCTACATGTACAGATGGATTATGAGCTAGCGATAAAATGAAGCAATGCCATTTGCAGCACCATAGATGACTCTAGAAGTAATCACGCAACTTGGAATAAGTGAGAAAACGAAAGACACATATCCTATCATACCACATAGAGGTGTTACCTAAAAATTGATACAAACGAAGATACTTCCACAGAGAAAGGCAATCACAGATTCAGTACAAAAACTTAAGGTTCACCAAATGGAAACGTGTGAGGATTGGGTACATTACCATATTGAGGTGAACAGAGATATACAAACACACGTGAAATATATAATCACCAAAGACCTACAGAATACCAAGAGAAGACTACTCAACATTGTGTCATAACCTACACGGGAAGAGATTCCAAAGAAGAATAGATATATGTATATGTGTGAAGGAACCACGTCTTGCACACCTAGACCAAACAAACCATTGTAATCGAATTTGCTGTGATAAAGAATAAAAATTTTGTTAAAAATACAAACAAGAAGGAATGACACATACACTTAAAGGGCTTTTTCCCGGCACATTCCATTGTACTTTACAACCTAGAACACGACTTCCATTAAGGCTCTGTTGCCCTAGTGACCAGATTTGGTAAAGGAGAAATGCTGCCCCCTTGTGGCCGTTTCCCGCAAGAGCAGCTTTAAACCCACAGCTACTGGTCACTTAAAATTCACAAGGGCTCAGGGCTGTAAAGGACACCTGCCATCAAAAATTGTGCTCAGGTGGGGAATGGACAAAAGAAATTCAAAACAGGCGAATGTTTCAAGAAGATAGTATGCAGAGGTAAGTATTCCTCACTCTCTTTAAACAAAAAAACAGGAAAATGGGTAAAAGCTCAACCTCAGGAATTATTAGACTCATGCAATCTAATCAACCAAAAGGTTTCAACTCACACCTGTCGACTGACCGTCAGCAAAAAGTCTACCAACAATAAATGCTGACGGGGTTGTAGAGAACTGTGTAACCTCTAGGTGCTGGTGGGAAGGAAAGTGGTTAACAGCCAATAATGACTACCGAAAGGAACTGCGTTGAAAAGTGAAAACTGAGGTACCATTCAATCCAGCAGGCACACCACTGGGCCTCTCACCTGAGAAGACCAGGATCGAAAAGACACAGGCTGCAAAGGCTGCACTGCAGCCTTATTCAAAATAGCCAAGATGGGAAGCAACCAAAATGTCCATCAACAGGTGAATGGATAAAGAAGAAGGAGTCCATGTACACAATGGAATATTAGCCATGGAAAACAATGAAACACTGCTCTTTGAGGCACCAGAGATGAGCCTGGAGATAATCACAAAACATGAGGTAAGTCGGAAAGCAAAAGACCTATATCCTATGATATCCCTTAGAGGCGTTATCTAATCACTGACACAAATGAACATATTTCCACAGAGAAAGACACTCACAGACTTAGAAAACCAACTATGCTCATCTAAAAGGAAAGGTGGGGGGAATGGATAAATGAGATTAGTGTTACTATACATATCCAAATACATATTATATACATATTTCAAAACGACCGACCATATAGCAAGGGAGGTCTACAGAACACTCTGTAATATTTTACATGGGAAGAGGATCTGTAGAGTAGACATATATAATGTACAAATGAACCAGATTGTGTACCCCTAGGACAAACAATATTCTAGTCCTTACCCCGATTAAAAAAAATAACAAAAACAAGAAGTAATGAGACCTAAACTTATGGGGGTTTCTCCTGGCACATTCCATTCTAATTTACAACCTAGGAACACGACTTCCAGAAAGGCTCTGCTGCCCTAGTACTCAGATTTGGGAATGGAGAAATGCTGCCTCCTTGTGGCCATTTCCCACAACAGCAGCTTTCAACCCACTGCTAAAGGTCACTAAATATTCACCAACTTGCCATTCTGTAAATGACACCTGCCCTCCAAATAAATCCTGGGATCAAAAATGGAGCAAAAATTTCAAAAGAGGGCAACCTTCCAAGAAGACAATTTCAAGAGCTATGTGGTACTCACAGCTTTTCCTTTAAAGAAGAGGAAAGAAAAAGGTGTGGGAAAATGATATATTTTAGGAATTTTTAAAGACATGCAAACCCAAATTACAAAAACCTATCAGCTCACAGCAGTCAGAATGGCCATCAGCAAAAATGTTTCAAAAAATAAATGCTGAAGGGACTGTGGAGGAATGCGTACACTCGGCCCTAAGGGGGACGTGGTAAGAGCCACTAATGAAAACACAATGGAAGTGCCTTGAAAAGGTAAACACTGAGCTACCCGTCAATCAGTCATACCCACTGCTGGGCCTATCCCCTGAGAAAATGAGAATCAAAACGTCACAGGCTGGCAATCCTGCACTCCAGCCATATTGACCATAGCCAACATTTGGAAGCAATGAAAATGTCCATCAACAGAGGAACGCAACAAGAAGAACTCTTCCATGTACACAATGTAATATTGCTCCAATAATAAATATAAGGTAAATTTAAAAGACAAACATAAGTAAGGAGACATCAGCATTTGTGGGTTTCTTCAGGCACAATCCACTCTAATTTATAACCGAGGAACACCACTGGCCGGAAGGCCTGTTGCCCTAGTACCAGCATGGGGAACGTAGAAAGACTGCCACCCTCTGGCCGTTACCTGCAAACGCAGGTTTAAGCCTGTGCTAATGGTCACCGCAAAATGTCTTCAGGGAGGTAATGGCCAAAAAATTTTAAAATTATGACATACATACTTTAAGAAAACACTTTGAAGAACTAAGCTGTACTCACAGCCTGAAAAATGAAAAGGACCTGCCTTAAAGCTCAGTTTTAATGGATCATGAGACACATGCAAATTCAGCCACAAAGACGTATCAGCTCACACCAGTCAGAATAACCATCAGTAAAAAACCACAAAGAATAAATGCTGAAGGTGCTGTGGAGAAATGCAAACCCTCCACTTTAAGTGGGATGTAACCTGGAGAGAGCCACTCATGAGAGCAGAGTGGAGGTGCCGTTAAAAGGTAAACATTGAGCTACCGTACGATCCAGAGGCTTATTCCTGGACCTATAACCTAAGAAGACAGAATTGGAAAGAAAGAGGCAGGCAAATCTGCATTGCACAGTATTACCATAGCCAAGATATGGAAGTCACCACAAAGTCCACCGACAGATGGGTGGACAAAGAAGATCTGCTACATGTACAGATGGATTATGAGCTAGCGATAAAATGAAACAATGCCATTTGCAGCACCATAGATGACTCTAGAAGTAATCACGCAACTTGGAGTAAGTGAGAAAGCGAAAGACACATATCCTATCATACCACATAGAGGTGTTACCTAAAAATTGATACAAACGAAGATACTTCCACAGAGAAAGGCAATCACAGATTCAGTACAAAAACTTAAGGTTCACCAAATGGAAACGTGTGAGGATTGGGTACATTACCATATTGAGGTGAACAGAGATATACAAACACACGTGAAATATATAATCACCAAAGACCTACAGAATACCAAGAGAAGACTACTCAACATTGTGTCATAACCTACACGGGAAAAGATTCCAAAGAAGAATAGATATATGTATATGTGTGAAGGAACCTCGTCTTGCACACCTAGACCAAACAAACCATTGTAATCGAATTTGCTGTGATAAAGAATAAAAATTTTGTTAAAAATACAAACAAGAAGGAATGACACATAAACTTAAAGGGCTTTTTCCCGGCACATTCCATTGTAATTTACAACCTAGAACACGACTTCCATTAAGGCTCTGTTGCCCTAGTGACCAGATTTGGTAAAGGAGAAATGCTGCCCCCTTGTGGCCGTTTGCCGCAAGAGCAGCTTTAAACCCACAGCTACTGGTCACTTAAAATTCACAAGGGCTCAGGGCTGTAAAGCACACCTGCCGTCAAAAATTGTGCTCAGGTGGGGAATGGACAAAAGAAATTCAAAACGGGCGAATGTTTCAAGAAGATAGTATGCAGAGGTAAGTATTCCTCACTCTCTTTAAACAAAAAAACAGGAAAATGGGTAAAAGCTCAACCTCAGGAATTATTAGACTCATGCAATCTAATCAACCAAAAGGTTCCAACTCACACCTGTCGACTGACCGTCAGCAAAAAGTCTACCAACAATAAATGCTGACGGGGTTGTAGAGAACTGTATAACCTCTAGGTGCTGGTGGGATGGAAAGTGGTTAACAGCCAATAATGACCACCGAAAGGAACTGCGTTGAAAAGTGAAAACTGAGGTACCATTCAATCCAGCAGGCACACCACTGGGCCTCTCACCTGAGAAGACCAGGATCGAAAAGACACAGGCTGCAAAGGCTGCACTGCAGCCTTATTCAAAATAGCCAAGATGCGAAGCAACCAAAATGTCCATCAACAGGTGAATGGATAAAGAAGAAGGAGTCCATGTACACAATGGAATATTAGCCATGGAAAACAATGAAACACTGCTCTTTGAGGCACCAGAGATGAGCCTGGAGATAATCACAAAACATGAGGTAAGTCGGAAAGCAAAAGACCTATATCCTATGATATCCCTTAGAGGCGTTATCTAATCACTGACACAAATGAACATATTTCCACAGAGAAAGACACTCACAGACTTAGAAAACCAACTATGCTCATCTAAAAGGAAAGGTGGGGGGAATGGATAAATGAGATTAGTGTTACTATACATATCCAAATACATATTATATACATATTTCAAAACGACCGACCATATAGCAAGGGAGGTCTACAGAACACTCTGTAATATTTTACATGGGAAGAGGATCTGTAGAGTAGACATATATAATGTACAAATGAACCAGATTGTGTACCCCTAGGACAAACAATATTCTAGTCCTTACCCCGATTAAAAAAATTAACAAAAACAAGAAGTAATGAGACCTAAACTTATGGGGGTTTCTCCTGGCACATTCCATTCTAGTTTACAACCTAGGAACACGACTTCCAGAAAGGCTCTGCTGCCCTAGTACTCAGATTTGGGAATGGAGAAATGCTGCCTCCTTGTGGCCATTTCCCACAACAGCAGCTTTCAACCCACTGCTAAAGGTCACTAAATATTCACCAACTTGCCATTCTGTAAATGACACCTGCCCTCCAAATAAATCCTGGGATCAAAAATGGAGCAAAAATTTCAAAAGAGGGCAACCTTCCAAGAAGACAATTTCAAGAGCTATGTGGTACTCACAGCTTTTCCTTTAAAGAAGAGGAAAGAAAAAGGTGTGGGAAAATGATATATTTTAGGAATTTTTAAAGACATGCAAACCCAAATTACAAAAACCTATCAGCTCACAGCAGTCAGAATGGCCATCAGCAAAAATGTTTCAAAAAATAAATGCTGAAGGGACTGTGGAGGAATGCGTACACTCGGCCCTAAGGGGGACGTGGTAAGAGCCACTAATGAAAACACAATGGAAGTGCCTTGAAAAGGTAAACACTGAGCTACCCGTCAATCAGTCATACCCACTGCTGGGCCTATCCCCTGAGAAAATGAGAATCAAAACGTCACAGGCTGGCAATCCTGCACTCCAGCCATATTGACCATAGCCAACATTTGGA
Organism: Eschrichtius robustus; assembly: GCF_028021215.1. Taxonomy (NCBI): domain Eukaryota; kingdom Metazoa; phylum Chordata; class Mammalia; order Artiodactyla; family Eschrichtiidae; genus Eschrichtius; species Eschrichtius robustus. The sequence goes on from NC_090828.1 coordinate 105,206,975, forward strand.
AGCAATGAAAATGTCCATCAACAGAGGAACGCACCAAGAAGAACTCTTCCATGTACACAATGTAATATTGCTCCAATAATAAATATAAGGTAAATTTAAAAGACAAACATAAGTAAGGAGACATCAGCATTTGTGGGTTTCTTCAGGCACAATCCACTCTAATTTATAACCGAGGAACACCACTGGCCGGAAGGCCTGTTGCCCTAGTACCAGCATGGGGAACGTAGAAAGACCGCCACCCTCTGGCCGTTACCTGCAAACGCAGGTTTAAGCCTGTGCTAATGGTCACCGCAAAATGTCTTCAGGGAGGTAATGGCCAAAAAATTTTAAAATTATGACATACATACTTTAAGAAAACACTTTGAAGAACTAAGCGGTACTCACAGCCTGAAAAATGAAAAGGACCTGCCTTAAAGCTCAGTTTTAATGGATCATGAGACACATGCAAATTCAGCCACAAAGACGTATCAGCTCACACCAGTCAGAATAACCATCAGTAAAAAACCACAAAGAATAAATGCTGAAGGTGCTGTGGAGAAATGCAAACCCTCCACTTTAAGTGGGATGTAACCTGGAGAGAGCCACTCATGAGAGCAGAGTGGAGGTGCCGTTAAAAGGTAAACATTGAGCTACCGTACGATCCAGAGGCTTATTCCTGGACCTATAACCTAAGAAGACAGAATTGGAAAGAAAGAGGCAGGCAAATCTGCATTGCACAGTATTACCATAGCCAAGATATGGAAGTCACCAAAAAGTCCACCGACAGATGGGTGGACAAAGAAGATCTGCTACATGTACAGATGGATTATGAGCTAGCGATAAAATGAAGCAATGCCATTTGCAGCACCATAGATGACTCTAGAAGTAATCACGCAACTTGGAGTAATTGAGAAAGCGAAAGACACATATCCTATCATACCACATAGAGGTGTTACCTAAAAATTGATACAAACGAAGATACTTCCACAGAGAAAGGCAATCACAGATTCAGTACAAAAACTTAAGGTTCACCAAATGGAAAGGTGTGAGGATTGGGTACATTACCATATTGAGGTGAACAGAGATATACAAACACACGTGAAATATATAATCACCAAAGACCTACAGAATACCAAGAGAAGACTACTCAACATTGTGTCATAACCTACACGGGAAGAGATTCCAAAGAAGAATAGATATATGTATATGTGTGAAGGAACCACGTCTTGCACACCTAGACCAAACAAACCATTGTAATCGAATTTGCTGTGATAAAGAATAAAAATTTTGTTAAAAATACAAACAAGAAGGAATGACACATACACTTAAAGGGCTTTTTCCCGGCACATTCCATTGTACTTTACAACCTAGAACACGACTTCCATTAAGGCTCTGTTGCCCTAGTGACCAGATTTGGTAAAGGAGAAATGCTGCCCCCTTGTGGCCGTTTCCCGCAAGAGCAGCTTTAAACCCACAGCTACTGGTCACTTAAAATTCACAAGGGCTCAGGGCTGTAAAGGACACCTGCCATCAAAAATTGTGCTCAGGTGGGGAATGGACAAAAGAAATTCAAAACAGGCGAATGTTTCAAGAAGATAGTATGCAGAGGTAAGTATTCCTCACTCTCTTTAAACAAAAAAACAGGAAAATGGGTAAAAGCTCAACCTCAGGAATTATTAGACTCATGCAATCTAATCAACCAAAAGGTTTCAACTCACACCTGTCGACTGACCGTCAGCAAAAAGTCTACCAACAATAAATGCTGACGGGGTTGTAGAGAACTGTGTAACCTCTAGGTGCTGGTGGGAAGGAAAGTGGTTAACAGCCAATAATGACTACCGAAAGGAACTGCGTTGAAAAGTGAAAACTGAGGTACCATTCAATCCAGCAGGCACACCACTGGGCCTCTCACCTGAGAAGACCAGGATCGAAAAGACACAGGCTGCAAAGGCTGCACTGCAGCCTTATTCAAAATAGCCAAGATGGGAAGCAACCAAAATGTCCATCAACAGGTGAATGGATAAAGAAGAAGGAGTCCATGTACACAATGGAATATTAGCCATGGAAAACAATGAAACACTGCTCTTTGAGGCACCAGAGATGAGCCTGGAGATAATCACAAAACATGAGGTAAGTCGGAAAGCAAAAGACCTATATCCTATGATATCCCTTAGAGGCGTTATCTAATCACTGACACAAATGAACATATTTCCACAGAGAAAGACACTCACAGACTTAGAAAACCAACTATGCTCATCTAAAAGGAAAGGTGGGGGGAATGGATAAATGAGATTAGTGTTACTATACATATCCAAATACATATTATATACATATTTCAAAACGACCGACCATATAGCAAGGGAGGTCTACAGAACACTCTGTAATATTTTACATGGGAAGAGGATCTGTAGAGTAGACATATATAATGTACAAATGAACCAGATTGTGTACCCCTAGGACAAACAATATTCTAGTCCTTACCCCGATTAAAAAAATTAACAAAAACAAGAAGTAATGAGACCTAAACTTATGGGGGTTTCTCCTGGCACATTCCATTCTAATTTACAACCTAGGAACACGACTTCCAGAAAGGCTCTGCTGCCCTAGTACTCAGATTTGGGAATGGAGAAATGCTGCCTCCTTGTGGCCATTTCCCACAACAGCAGCTTTCAACCCACTGCTAAAGGTCACTAAATATTCACCAACTTGCAATTCTGTAAATGACACCTGCCCTCCAAATAAATCCTGGGATCAAAAATGGAGCAAAAATTTCAAAAGAGGGCAACCTTCCAAGAAGACAATTTCAAGAGCTATGTGGTACTCACAGCTTTTTCTTTAAAGAGGAAAGAAAAGGTGTGGGAAAATGATATATTTTAGGAATTTTTAAAGACATGCAAACCCAAATTACAAAACCCTATCAGCTCACAGCAGTCAGAATGGCCATCAGCAAAAATGTTTCAAAAAATAAATGCTGAAGGGACTGTGGAGGAATGCGTACACTCGGCCCTAAGGGGGACGTGGTAAGAGCCACTAATGAAAACACAATGGAAGTGCCTTGAAAAGGTAAACACTGAGCTACCCGTCAATCAGTCATACCCACTGCTGGGCCTATCCCCTGAGAAAATGAGAATCAAAACGTCACAGGCTGGCAACCCTGCACTCCAGCCATATTGACCATAGCCAACATTTGGAAGCAATGAAAATGTCCATCAACAGAGGAACGCACCAAGAAGAACTCTTCCATGTACACAATGTAATATTGCTCCAATAATAAATATAAGGTAAATTTAAAAGACAAACATAAGTAAGGAGACATCAGCATTTGTGGGTTTCTTCAGGCACAATCCACTCTAATTTATAACCGAGGAACACCACTGGCCGGAAGGCCTGTTGCCCTATTACCAGCATGGGGAACGTAGAAAGACCGCCACCCTCTGGCCGTTACCTGCAAACGCAGGTTTAAGCCTGTGCTAAAGGTCACCGCAAAATGTCTTCAGGGAGGTAATGGCCAAAAAATTTTAAAATTATGACATACATACTTTAAGAAAACACTTTGAAGAACTAAGCGGTACTCACAGCCTGAAAAATGAAAAGGACCTGCCTTAAAGCTCAGTTTTAATGGATCATGAGACACATGCAAATTCAGCCACAAAGACGTATCAGCTCACACCAGTCAGAATAACAATCAGTAAAAAACCACAAAGAATAAATGCTGAAGGTGCTGTGGAGAAATGCAAACCCTCCACTTTAAGTGGGATGTAACCTGGAGAGAGCCACTCATGAGAGCAGAGTGGAGGTGCCGTTAAAAGGTAAACATTGAGCTACCGTACGATCCAGAGGCTTATTCCTGGACCTATAACCTAAGAAGACAGAATTGGAAAGAAAGAGGCAGGCAAATCTGCATTGCACAGTATTACCATAGCCAAGATATGGAAGTCACCAAAAAGTCCACCGACACATGGGTGGATAAAGAAGAACTGCTACATGTACAGATGGATTATGAGCTAGCGATAAAATGAAACACTGCCATTTGCAGCACCATAGATGACTCTAGAAGTAATCACGCAACTTGGAGTAAGTGAGAAAACGAAAGACACATATCCTATCATACCACAAAGAGGTGTTACCTAAAAATTGATACAAACGAAGATACTTCCACAGAGAAAGGCAATCACAGATTCAGTACAAAAACTTAAGGTTCACCAAATGGAAAGGTGTGAGGATTGGGTACATTACCATATTGAGGTGAACAGAGATATACAAACACACGTGAAATATATAATCACCAAAGACATACAGAATACCAAGAGAAGACTACTCAACATTGTGTCATAACCTACACGGGAAAAGATTCCAAAGAAGAATAGATATATGTATATGTGTGAAGGAACCACGTCTTGCACACCTAGACCAAACAAACCATTGTAATCGAATTTGCTGTGATAAAGAATAAAAATTTTGTTAAAAATACAAACAAGAAGGAATGACACATAAACTTAAAGGGCTTTTTCCCGGCACATTCCATTGTAACTTACAACCTAGAACACGACTTCCATTAAGGCTCTGTTGCCCTAGTGACCAGATTTGGTAAAGCAGAAATGCTGCCCCCTTGTGGCCGTTTCCCGCAAGAGCAGCTTTAAACCCACAGCTACTGGTCACTTAAAATTCACAAGGGCTCAGGGCTGTAAAGGACACCTGCCGTCAAAAATTGTGCTCAGGTGGGGAATGGACAAAAGAAATTCAAAACAGGCGAATGTTTCAAGAAGATAGTATGCAGAGGTAAGTATTCCTCACTCTCTTTAAACAAAAAAACAGGAAAATGGGTAAAAGCTCAACCTCAGGAATTATTAGACTCATGCAATCTAATCAACCAAAAGGTTTCAACTCACACCTGTCGACTGACCGTCAGCAAAAAGTCTACCAACAATAAATGCTGACGGGGTTGTAGAGAACTGTGTAACCTCTAGGTGCTGGTGAGATGTAAAGTGGTTAACAGCCAGTAAGGAGTACCAAAAGGAACTGCGTTGAAAAGTGAAAATTGAGGTACCACTCAATGCAACAGGCACACCACTGGGCCTCTCACCTGAGAAGACCAGGATCGAAAAGACACAGGCTGCAAAGGCTGCACTGCAGCCTTATTCAAAATAGCCAAGATGGGAAGCAAACAAAATGTCCATCAACAGGTGAATGGATAAAGAAGAAGGAGTCCATGTACACAATGGAATATTAGCCATGGAAAACAATGAAACACTGCTCTTTGAGGCACCAGAGATGAGCCTGGAGATAATCACAAAACATGAGGTAAGTCGGAAAGTAAAAGACCTATATCCTATGATATCCCTTAGAGGCGTTATCTAATCACTGACACAAATGAACATATTTCCACAGAGAAAGACACTCACAGACTTAGAAAACCAACTATGCTCATCTAAAAGGAAAGGTGGGGGGAATGGATAAATGAGATTAGTGTTACTATACATATCCAAATACATATTATATACATATTTCAAAACGACCGACCATATAGCAAGGGAGGTCTACAGAACACTCTGTAATATTTTACATGGGAAGAGGATCTGTAGAGTAGACATATATAATGTACAATTGAACCAGATTGTGTACCCCTAGGACAAACAATATTCTAGTCCTTACCCCGATTAAAAAAATTAACAAAAACAAGAAGTAATGAGACCTAAACTTATGGGGGTTTCTCCTGGCACATTCCATTCTAATTTACAACCTAGGAACACGACTTCCAGAAAGGCTCTGCTGCCCTAGTACTCAGATTTGGGAATGGAGAAATGCTGCCTCCTTGTGGCCATTTCCCACAACAGCAGCTTTCAACCCACTGCTAAAGGTCACTAAATATTCACCAACTTGCCATTCTGTAAATGACACCTGCCCTCCAAATAAATCCTGGGATCAAAAATGGAGCAAAAATTTCAAAAGAGGGCAACCTTCCAAGAAGACAATTTCAAGAGCTATGTGGTACTCACAGCTTTTCCTTTAAAGAAGAGGAAAGAAAAAGGTGTGGGAAAATGATATATTTTAGGAATTTTTAAAGACATGCAAACCCAAATTACAAAACCCTATCAGCTCACAGCAGTCAGAATGGCCATCAGCAAAAATGTTTCAAAAAATAAATGCTGAAGGGACTGTGGAGGAATGCGTACACTCGGCCCTAAGGGGGACGTGGTAAGAGCCACTAATGAAAACACAATGGAAGTGCCTTGAAAAGGTAAACACTGAGCTACCCGTCAATCAGTCATACCCGCTGCTGGGCCTATCCCCTGAGAAAATGAGAATCAAAACGTCACAGGCTGGCAATCCTGCACTCCAGCCATATTGACCATAGCCAACATTTGGAAGCAATGAAAATGTCCATCAACAGAGGAACGCACCAAGAAGAACTGTTCCATGTACACAATGTAATATTGCTCCAATAATAAATATAAGGTAAATTTAAAAGACAAACATAAGTAAGGAGACATCAGCATTTGTGGGTTTCTTCAGGCACATTCCACTCTAATTTATAACCGAGGAACACCACTGGCCGGAAGGCCTGTTGCCCTAGTACCGGCATGGGGAACGTAGAAAGACCGCCACCCTCTGGCCGTTACCTGCAAACGCAGGTTTAAGCCTGTGCTAATGGTCACCGCAAAATGTCTTCAGGGAGGTAATGGCCAAAAAATTTTAAAATTATGACATACATACTTTAAGAAAACACTTTGAAGAACTAAGCGGTACTCACAGCCTGAAAAATGAAAAGGACCTGCCTTAAAGCTCAGTTTTAATGGATCATGAGACACATGCAAATTCAGCCACAAAGACGTATCAGCTCACACCAGTCAGAATAACCATCAGTAAAAAACCACAAAGAATAAATGCTGAAGGTGCTGTGGAGAAATGCAAACCCTCCACTTTAAGTGGGATGTAACCTGGAGAGAGCCACTCATGAGAGCAGAGTGGAGGTGCCGTTAAAAGGTAAACATTGAGCTACCGTACGATCCAGAGGCTTATTCCTGGACCTATAACCTAAGAAGACAGAATTGGAAAGAAAGAGGCAGGCAAATCTGCATTGCACAGTATTACCATAGCCAAGATATGGAAGTCACCAAAAAGTCCACCGACAGATGGGTGGACAAAGAAGAACTGCTACATGTACAGATGGATTATGAGCTAGCGATAAAATGAAGCAATGCCATTTGCAGCACCATAGATGACTCTAGAAGTTATCACGCAACTTGGAGTAAGTGAGAAAACGAAAGACCCATATCCTATCATACCACATAGAGGTGTTACCTAAAAATTGATACAAACGAAGATACTTCCACAGAGAAAGGCAATCACAGATTCAGTACAAAAACTTAAGGTTCACCAAATGGAAAGGTGTGAGGATTGGGTACATTACCATATTTAGGTGAACAGAGATATACAAACACACGTGAAATATATAATCACCAAAGACCTACAGAATACCAAGAGAAGACTACTCAACATTGTGTCATAACCTACACGGGAAAAGATTCCAAAGAAGAATAGATATATGTATATGTGTGAAGGAACCACGTCTTGCACACCTAGACCAAACAAACCATTGTAATCGAATTTGCTGTGATAAAGAATAAAAATTTTGTTAAAAATACAAACAAGAAGGAATGACACATAAACTTAAAGGGCTTTTTCCCGGCACATTCCATTGTAACTTACAACCTAGAACACGACTTCCATTAAGGCTCTGTTGCCCTAGTGACCAGATTTGGTAAAGGAGAAATGCTGCCCCCTTGTGGCCGTTTCCCGCAAGAGCAGCTTTAAACCCACAGCTACTGGTCACTTAAAATTCACAAGGGCTCAGGGCTGTAAAGGACACCTGCCGTCAAAAATTGTGCTCAGGTGGGGAATGGACAAAAGAAATTCAAAACAGGCGAATGTTTCAAGAAGATAGTATGCAGAGGTAAGTATTCCTCACTCTCTTTAAACAAAAAAACAGGAAAATGGGTAAAAGCTCAACCTCAGGAATTATTAGACTCATGCAATCTAATCAACCAAAAGGTTTCAACTCACACCTGTCCACTGACCGTCAGCAAAAAGTCTACCAACAATAAATGCTGACGGGGTTGTAGAGAACTGTGTAACCTCTAGGTGCTGGTGAGATGTAAAGTGGTTAACAGCCAGTAAGGAGTACCAAAAGGAACTGCGTTAAAAAGTGAAAATTGAGGTACCACTCAATGCAACAGGCACACCACTGGGCCTCTCACCTGAGAAGACCAGGATCGAAAAGACACAGGCTGCAAAGGCTGCACTGCAGCCTTATTCAAAATAGCCAAGATGGGAAGCAACCAAAATGTCCATCAACAGGTGAATGGATAAAGAAGAAGGAGTCCATGTACACAATGGAATATTAGCCATGGAAAACAATGAAACACTGCTCTTTGAGGCACCAGAGATGAGCCTGGAGATAATCACAAAACATGAGGTAAGTCGGAAAGCAAAAGACCTATATCCTATGATATCCCTTAGAGGCGTTATCTAATCACTGACACAAATGAACATATTTCCACAGAGAAAGACACTCACAGACTTAGAAAACCAACTATGCTCATCTAAAAGGAAAGGTGGGGGGAATGGATAAATGAGATTAGTGTTACTATACATATCCAAATACATATTATATACATATTTCAAAACGACCGACCATATAGCAAGGGAGGTCTACAGAACACTCTGTAATATTTTACATGGGAAGAGGATCTGTAGAGTAGACATATATAATGTACAATTGAACCAGATTGTGTACCCCTAGGACAAACAATATTCTAGTCCTTACCCCGATTAAAAAAATTAACAAAAACAAGAAGTAATGAGACCTAAACTTATGGGGGTTTCTCCTGGCACATTCCATTCTAATTTACAACCTAGGAACACGACTTCCAGAAAGGCTCTGCTGCCCTAGTACTCAGATTTGGGAATGGAGAAATGCTGCCTCCTTGTGGCCATTTCCCACAACAGCAGCTTTCAACCCACTGCTAAAGGTCACTAAATATTCACCAACTTGCCATTCTGTAAATGACACCTGCCCTCCAAATAAATCCTGGGATCAAAAATGGAGCAAAAATTTCAAAAGAGGGCAACCTTCCAAGAAGACAATTTCAAGAGCTATGTGGTACTCACAGCTTTTCCTTTAAAGAAGAGGAAAGAAAAAGGTGTGGGAAAATGATATATTTTAGGAATTTTTAAAGACATGCAAACCCAAATTACAAAAACCTATCAGCTCACAGCAGTCAGAATGGCCATCAGCAAAAATGTTTCAAAAAATAAATGCTGAAGGGACTGTGGAGGAATGCGTACACTCGGCCCTAAGGGGGACGTGGTAAGAGCCACTAATGAAAACACAATGGAAGTGCCTTGAAAAGGTAAACACTGAGCTACCCGTCAATCAGTCATACCCACTGCTGGGCCTATCCCCTGAGAAAATGAGAATCAAAACGTCACAGGCTGGCAATCCTGCACTCCAGCCATATTGACCATAGCCAACATTTGGAAGCAATGAAAATGTCCATCAACAGAGGAACGCACCAAGAAGAACTCTTCCATGTACACAATGTAATATTGCTCCAATAATAAATATAAGGTAAATTTAAAAGACAAACATAAGTAAGGAGACATCAGCATTTGTGGGTTTCTTCAGGCACATTCCACTCTAATTTATAACCGAGGAACACCACTGGCCGGAAGGCCTGTTGCCCTAGTACCAGCATGGGGAACGTAGAAAGACCGCCACCCTCTGGCCGTTACCTGCAAACGCAGGTTTAAGCCTGTGCTAATGGTCACCGCAAAATGTCTTCAGGGAGGTAATGGCCAAAAAATTTTAAAATTATGACATACATACTTTAAGAAAACACTTTGAAGAACTAAGCGGTACTCACAGCCTGAAAAATGAAAAGGACCTGCCTTAAAGCTCAGTTTTAATGGATCATGAGACACATGCAAATTCAGCCACAAAGACGTATCAGCTCACACCAGTCAGAATAACCATCAGTAAAAAACCACAAAGAATAAATGCTGAAGGTGCTGTGGAGAAATGCAAACCCTCCACTTTAAGTGGGATGTAACCTGGAGAGAGCCACTCATGAGAGCAGAGTGGAGGTGCCGTTAAAAGGTAAACATTGAGCTACCGTACGATCCAGAGGCTTATTCCTGGACCTATAACCTAAGAAGACAGAATTGGAAAGAAAGAGGCAGGCAAATCTGCATTGCACAGTATTACCATAGCCAAGATATGGAAGTCACCAAAAAGTCCACCGACAGATGGGTGGACAAAGAAGAACTGCTACATGTACAGATGGATTATGAGCTAGCGATAAAATGAAGCAATGCCATTTGCAGCACCATAGATGACTCTAGAAGTAATCACGCAACTTGGAATAAGTGAGAAAACGAAAGACACATATCCTATCATACCACATAGAGGTGTTACCTAAAAATTGATACAAACGAAGATACTTCCACAGAGAAAGGCAATCACAGATTCAGTACAAAAACTTAAGGTTCACCAAATGGAAACGTGTGAGGATTGGGTACATTACCATATTGAGGTGAACAGAGATATACAAACACACGTGAAATATATAATCACCAAAGACCTACAGAATACCAAGAGAAGACTACTCAACATTGTGTCATAACCTACACGGGAAGAGATTCCAAAGAAGAATAGATATATGTATATGTGTGAAGGAACCACGTCTTGCACACCTAGACCAAACAAACCATTGTAATCGAATTTGCTGTGATAAAGAATAAAAATTTTGTTAAAAATACAAACAAGAAGGAATGACACATACACTTAAAGGGCTTTTTCCCGGCACATTCCATTGTACTTTACAACCTAGAACACGACTTCCATTAAGGCTCTGTTGCCCTAGTGACCAGATTTGGTAAGGGAGAAATGCTGCCCCCTTGTGGCCGTTTCCCGCAAGAGCAGCTTTAAACCCACAGCTACTGGTCACTTAAAATTCACAAGGGCTCAGGGCTGTAAAGGACACCTGCCATCAAAAATTGTGCTCAGGTGGGGAATGGACAAAAGAAATTCAAAACAGGCGAATGTTTCAAGAAGATAGTATGCAGAGGTAAGTATTCCTCACTCTCTTTAAACAAAAAAACAGGAAAATGGGTAAAAGCTCAACCTCAGGAATTATTAGACTCATGCAATCTAATCAACCAAAAGGTTTCAACTCACACCTGTCGACTGACCGTCAGCAAAAAGTCTACCAACAATAAATGCTGATGGGGTTGTAGAGAACTGTGTAACCTCTAGGTGCTGGTGAGATGTAAAGTGGTTAACAGCCAGTAAGGAGTACAGAAAGGAACTGCGTTGAAAAGTGAAAATTGAGGTACCACTCAATGCAACAGGCACACCACTGGGCCACTCACCTGAGAAGACCAGGATCGAAAAGACACAGGCTGCAAAGGCTGCACTGCAGCCTTATTCAAAATAGCCAAGATGGGAAGCAACCAAAATGTCCATCAACAGGTGAATGGATAAAGAAGAAGGAGTCCATGTACACAGTGGAATATTAGCCATGGAAAACAATGAAACACTGCTCTTTGAGGCACCAGAGATGAGCCTGGAGATAATCACAAAACATGAGGTAAGTCGGAAAGCAAAAGACCTATATCCTATGATATCCCTTAGAGGCGTTATCTAATCACTGACACAAATGAACATATTTCCACAGAGAAAGACACTCACAGACTTAGAAAACCAACTATGCTCATCTAAAAGGAAAGGTGGGGGGAATGGATAAATGAGATTAGTGTTACTATACATATCCAAATACATATTATATACATATTTCAAAACGACCGACCATATAGCAAGGGAGGTCTACAGAACACTCTGTAATATTTTACATGGGAAGAGGATCTGTAGAGTAGACATATATAATGTACAAATGAACCAGATTGTGTACCCCTAGGACAAACAATATTCTAGTCCTTACCCCGATTAAAAAAATTAACAAAAACAAGAAGTAATGAGACCTAAACTTATGGGGGTTTCTCCTGGCACATTCCATTCTAGTTTACAACCTAGGAACACGACTTCCAGAAAGGCTCTGCTGCCCTAGTACTCAGATTTGGGAATGGAGAAATGCTGCCTCCTTGTGGCCATTTCCCACAACAGCAGCTTTCAACCCACTGCTAAAGGTCACTAAATATTCACCAACTTGCCATTCTGTAAATGACACCTGCCCTCCAAATAAATCCTGGGATCAAAAATGGAGCAAAAATTTCAAAAGAGGGCAACCTTCCAAGAAGACAATTTCAAGAGCTATGTGGTACTCACAGCTTTTCCTTTAAAGAAGAGGAAAGAAAAAGGTGTGGGAAAATGATATATTTTAGGAATTTTTAAAGACATGCAAACCCAAATTACAAAAACCTATCAGCTCACAGCAGTCAGAATGGCCATCAGCAAAAATGTTTCAAAAAATAAATGCTGAAGGGACTGTGGAGGAATGCGTACACTCGGCCCTAAGGGGGACGTGGTAAGAGCCACTAATGAAAACACAATGGAAGTGCCTTGAAAAGGTAAACACTGAGCTACCCGTCAATCAGTCATACCCACTGCTGGGCCTATCCCCTGAGAAAATGAGAATCAAAACGTCACAGGCTGGCAATCCTGCACTCCAGCCATATTGACCATAGCCAACATTTGGAAGCAATGAAAATGTCCATCAACAGAGGAACGCACCAAGAAGAACTCTTCCATGTACACAATGTAATATTGCTCCAATAATAAATATAAGGTAAATTTAAAAGACAAACATAAGTAAGGAGACATCAGCATTTGTGGGTTTCTTCAGGCACATTCCACTCTAATTTATAACCGAGGAACACCACTGGCCGGAAGGCCTGTTGCCCTAGTACCAGCATGGGGAACGTAGAAAGACCGCCACCCTCTGGCCGTTACCTGCAAACGCAGGTTTAAGCCTGTGCTAATGGTCACCGCAAAATGTCTTCAGGGAGGTAATGGCCAAAAAATTTTAAAATTATGACATACATACTTTAAGAAAACACTTTGAAGAACTAAGCTGTACTCACAGCCTGAAAAATGAAAAGGACCTGCCTTAAAGCTCAGTTTTAATGGATCATGAGACACATGCAAATTCAGCCACAAAGACGTATCAGCTCACACCAGTCAGAATAACCATCAGTAAAAAACCACAAAGAATAAATGCTGAAGGTGCTGTGGAGAAATGCAAACCCTCCACTTTAAGTGGGATGTAACCTGGAGAGAGCCACTCATGAGAGCAGAGTGGAGGTGCCGTTAAAAGGTAAACATTGAGCTACCGTACGATCCAGAGGCTTATTCCTGGACCTATAACCTAAGAAGACAGAATTGGAAAGAAAGAGGCAGGCAAATCTGCATTGCACAGAATTACCATAGCCAAGATATGGAAGTCACCAAAAAGTCCACCGACAGATGGGTGGACAAAGAAGAACTGCTACATGTACAGATGGATTATGAGCTAGCGATAAAATGAAGCAATGCCATTTGCAGCACCATAGATGACTCTAGAAGTAATCACGCAACTTGGAATAAGTGAGAAAACGAAAGACACATATCCTATCATACCACATAGAGGTGTTACCTAAAAATTGATACAAACGAAGATACTTCCACAGAGAAAGGCAATCACAGATTCAGTACAAAAACTTAAGGTTCACCAAATGGAAACGTGTGAGGATTGGGTACATTACCATATTGAGGTGAACAGAGATATACAAACACACGTGAAATATATAATCACCAAAGACCTACAGAATACCAAGAGAAGACTACTCAACATTGTGTCATAACCTACACGGGAAGAGATTCCAAAGAAGAATAGATATATGTATATGTGTGAAGGAACCACGTCTTGCACACCTAGACCAAACAAACCATTGTAATCGAATTTGCTGTGATAAAGAATAAAAATTTTGTTAAAAATACAAACAAGAAGGAATGACACATACACTTAAAGGGCTTTTTCCCGGCACATTCCATTGTACTTTACAACCTAGAACACGACTTCCATTAAGGCTCTGTTGCCCTAGTGACCAGATTTGGTAAAGGAGAAATGCTGCCCCCTTGTGGCCGTTTCCCGCAAGAGCAGCTTTAAACCCACAGCTACTGGTCACTTAAAATTCACAAGGGCTCAGGGCTGTAAAGGACACCTGCCATCAAAAATTGTGCTCAGGTGGGGAATGGACAAAAGAAATTCAAAACAGGCGAATGTTTCAAGAAGATAGTATGCAGAGGTAAGTATTCCTCACTCTCTTTAAACAAAAAAACAGGAAAATGGGTAAAAGCTCAACCTCAGGAATTATTAGACTCATGCAATCTAATCAACCAAAAGGTTTCAACTCACACCTGTCGACTGACCGTCAGCAAAAAGTCTACCAACAATAAATGCTGACGGGGTTGTAGAGAACTGTGTAACCTCTAGGTGCTGGTGGGAAGGAAAGTGGTTAACAGCCAATAATGACTACCGAAAGGAACTGCGTTGAAAAGTGAAAACTGAGGTACCATTCAATCCAGCAGGCACACCACTGGGCCTCTCACCTGAGAAGACCAGGATCGAAAAGACACAGGCTGCAAAGGCTGCACTGCAGCCTTATTCAAAATAGCCAAGATGGGAAGCAACCAAAATGTCCATCAACAGGTGAATGGATAAAGAAGAAGGAGTCCATGTACACAATGGAATATTAGCCATGGAAAACAATGAAACACTGCTCTTTGAGGCACCAGAGATGAGCCTGGAGATAATCACAAAACATGAGGTAAGTCGGAAAGCAAAAGACCTATATCCTATGATATCCCTTAGAGGCGTTATCTAATCACTGACACAAATGAACATATTTCCACAGAGAAAGACACTCACAGACTTAGAAAACCAACTATGCTCATCTAAAAGGAAAGGTGGGGGGAATGGATAAATGAGATTAGTGTTACTATACATATCCAAATACATATTATATACATATTTCAAAACGACCGACTATATAGCAAGGGAGGTCTACAGAACACTCTGTAATATTTTACATGGGAAGAGGATCTGTAGAGTAGACATATATAATGTACAAATGAACCAGATTGTGTACCCCTAGGACAAACAATATTCTAGTCCTTACCCCGATTAAAAAAATTAACAAAAACAAGAAGTAATGAGACCTAAACTTATGGGGGTTTCTCCTGGCACATTCCATTCTAATTTACAACCTAGGAACACGACTTCCAGAAAGGCTCTGCTGCCCTAGTACTCAGATTTGGGAATGGAGAAATGCTGCCTCCTTGTGGCCATTTCCCACAACAGCAGCTTTCAACCCACTGCTAAAGGTCACTAAATATTCACCAACTTGCAATTCTGTAAATGACACCTGCCCTCCAAATAAATCCTGGGATCAAAAATGGAGCAAAAATTTCAAAAGAGGGCAACCTTCCAAGAAGACAATTTCAAGAGCTATGTGGTACTCACAGCTTTTCCTTTAAAGAGGAAAGAAAAGGTGTGGGAAAATGATATATTTTAGGAATTTTTAAAGACATGCAAACCCAAATTACAAAACCCTATCAGCTCACAGCAGTCAGAATGGCCATCAGCAAAAATGTTTCAAAAAATAAATGCTGAAGGGACTGTGGAGGAATGCGTACACTCGGCCCTAAGGGGGACGTGGTAAGAGCCACTAATGAAAACACAATGGAAGTGCCTTGAAAAGGTAAACACTGAGCTACCCGTCAATCAGTCATACCCACTGCTGGGCCTATCCCCTGAGAAAATGAGAATCAAAACGTCACAGGCTGGCAACCCTGCACTCCAGCCATATTGACCATAGCCAACATTTGGAAGCAATGAAAATGTCCATCAACAGAGGAACGCACCAAGAAGAACTCTTCCATGTACACAATGTAATATTGCTCCAATAATAAATATAAGGTAAATTTAAAAGACAAACATAAGTAAGGAGACATCAGCATTTGTGGGTTTCTTCAGGCACAATCCACTCTAATTTATAACCGAGGAACACCACTGGCCGGAAGGCCTGTTGCCCTATTACCAGCATGGGGAACGTAGAAAGACCGCCACCCTCTGGCCGTTACCTGCAAACGCAGGTTTAAGCCTGTGCTAATGGTCACCGCAAAATGTCTTCAGGGAGGTAATGGCCAAAAAATTTTAAAATTATGACATACATACTTTAAGAAAACACTTTGAAGAACTAAGCGGTACTCACAGCCTGAAAAATGAAAAGGACCTGCCTTAAAGCTCAGTTTTAATGGATCATGAGACACATGCAAATTCAGCCACAAAGACGTATCAGCTCACACCAGTCAGAATAACCATCAGTAAAAAACCACAAAGAATAAATGCTGAAGGTGCTGTGGAGAAATGCAAACCCTCCACTTTAAGTGGGATGTAACCTGGAGAGAGCCACTCATGAGAGCAGAGTGGAGGTGCCGTTAAAAGGTAAACATTGAGCTACCGTACGATCCAGAGGCTTATTCCTGGACCTATAACCTAAGAAGACAGAATTGGAAAGAAAGAGGCAGGCAAATCTGCATTGCACAGTATTACCATAGCCAAGATATGGAAGTCACCAAAAAGTCCACCGACACATGGGTGGATAAAGAAGAACTGCTACATGTACAGATGGATTATGAGCTAGCGATAAAATGAAACACTGCCATTTGCAGCACCATAGATGACTCTAGAAGTAATCACGCAACTTGGAGTAAGTGAGAAAACGAAAGACACATATCCTATCATACCACAAAGAGGTGTTACCTAAAAATTGATACAAACGAAGATACTTCCACAGAGAAAGGCAATCACAGATTCAGTACAAAAACTTAAGGTTCACCAAATGGAAAGGTGTGAGGATTGGGTACATTACCATATTGAGGTGAACAGAGATATACAAACACACGTGAAATATATAATCACCAAAGACATACAGAATACCAAGAGAAGACTACTCAACATTGTGTCATAACCTACACGGGAAAAGATTCCAAAGAAGAATAGATATATGTATATGTGTGAAGGAACCACGTGTTGCACACCTAGACCAAACAAACCATTGTAATCGAATTTGCTGTGATAAAGAATAAAAATTTTGTTAAAAATACAAACAAGAAGGAATGACACATAAACTTAAAGGGCTTTTTCCCGGCACATTCCATTGTAACTTACAACCTAGAACACGACTTCCATTAAGGCTCTGTTGCCCTAGTGACCAGATTTGGTAAAGCAGAAATGCTGCCCCCTTGTGGCCGTTTCCCGCAAGAGCAGCTTTAAACCCACAGCTACTGGTCACTTAAAATTCACAAGGGCTCAGGGCTGTAAAGGACACCTGCCGTCAAAAATTGTGCTCAGGTGGGGAATGGACAAAAGAAATTCAAAACAGGCGAATGTTTCAAGAAGATAGTATGCAGAGGTAAGTATTCCTCACTCTCTTTAAACAAAAAAACAGGAAAATGGGTAAAAGCTCAACCTCAGGAATTATTAGACTCATGCAATCTAATCAACCAAAAGGTTTCAACTCACACCTGTCGACTGACCATCAGCAAAAAGTCTACCAACAATAAATGCTGACGGGGTTGTAGAGAACTGTGTAACCTCTAGGTGCTGGTGAGATGTAAAGTGGTTAACAGCCAGTAAGGAGTACCAAAAGGAACTGCGTTGAAAAGTGAAAATTGAGGTACCACTCAATGCAACAGGCACACCACTGGGCCTCTCACCTGAGAAGACCAGGATCGAAAAGACACAGGCTGCAAAGGCTGCACTGCAGCCTTATTCAAAATAGCCAAGATGGGAAGCAACCAAAATGTCCATCAACAGGTGAATGGATAAAGAAGAAGGAGTCCATGTACACAATGGAATATTAGCCATGGAAAACAATGAAACACTGCTCTTTGAGGCACCAGAGATGAGCCTGGAGATAATCACAAAACATGAGGTAAGTCGGAAAGCAAAAGACCTATATCCTATGATATCCCTTAGAGGCGTTATCTAATCACTGACACAAATGAACATATTTCCACAGAGAAAGACACTCACAGACTTAGAAAACCAACTATGCTCATCTAAAAGGAAAGGTGGGGGGAATGGATAAATGAGATTAGTGTTACTATACATATCCAAATACATATTATATACATATTTCAAAACGACCGACCATATAGCAAGGGAGGTCTACAGAACACTCTGTAATATTTTACATGGGAAGAGGATCTGTAGAGTAGACATATATAATGTACATTTGAACCAGATTGTGTACCCCTAGGACAAACAATATTCTAGTCCTTACCCCGATTAAAAAAATTAACAAAAACAAGAAGTAATGAGACCTAAACTTATGGGGGTTTCTCCTGGCACATTCCACTCTAATTTACAACCTAGGAACACGACTTCCAGAAAGGCTCTGCTGCCCTAGTACTCAGATTTGGGAATGGAGAAATGCTGCCTCCTTGTGGCCATTTCCCACAACAGCAGCTTTCAACCCACTGCTAAAGGTCACTAAATATTCACCAACTTGCCATTCTGTAAATGACACCTGCCCTCCAAATAAATCCTGGGATCAAAAATGGAGCAAAAATTTCAAAAGAGGGCAACCTTCCAAGAAGACAATTTCAAGAGCTATGTGGTACTCACAGCTTTTCCTTTAAAGAAGAGGAAAGAAAAAGGTGTGGGAAAATGATATATTTTAGGAATTTTTAAAGACATGCAAACCCAAATTACAAAAACCTATCAGCTCACAGCAGTCAGAATGGCCATCAGCAAAAATGTTTCAAAAAATAAATGCTGAAGGGACTGTGGAGGAATGCGTACACTCGGCCCTAAGGGGGACGTGGTAAGAGCCACTAATGAAAACACAATGGAAGTGCCTTGAAAAGGTAAACACTGAGCTACCCGTCAATCAGTCATACCCACTGCTGGGCCTATCCCCTGAGAAAATGAGAATCAAAACGTCACAGGCTGGCAATCCTGCACTCCAGCCATATTGACCATAGCCAACATTTGGAAGCAATGAAAATGTCCATCAACAGAGGAACGCACCAAGAAGAACTCTTCCATGTACACAATGTAATATTGCTCCAATAATAAATATAAGGTAAATTTAAAAGGCAAACATAAGTAAGGAGACATCAGCATTTGTGGGTTTCTTCAGGCACAATCCACTCTAATTTATAACCGAGGAACACCACTGGCCGGAAGGCCTGTTGCCCTAGTACCAGCATGGGGAACGTAGAAAGACTGCCACCCTCTGGCCGTTACCTGCAAACGCAGGTTTAAGCCTGTGCTAATGGTCACCGCAAAATGTCTTCAGGGAGGTAATGGCCAAAAAATTTTAAAATTATGACATACATACTTTAAGAAAACACTTTGAAGAACTAAGCTGTACTCACAGCCTGAAAAATGAAAAGGACCTGCCTTAAAGCTCAGTTTTAATGGATCATGAGACACATGCAAATTCAGCCACAAAGACGTATCAGCTCACACCAGTCAGAATAACCATCAGTAAAAAACCACAAAGAATAAATGCTGAAGGTGCTGTGGAGAAATGCAAACCCTCCACTTTAAGTGGGATGTAACCTGGAGAGAGCCACTCATGAGAGCAGAGTGGAGGTGCCGTTAAAAGGTAAACATTGAGCTACCGTACGATCCAGAGGCTTATTCCTGGACCTATAACCTAAGAAGACAGAATTGGAAAGAAAGAGGCAGGCAAATCTGCATTGCACAGTATTACCATAGCCAAGATATGGAAGTCACCAAAAAGTCCACCGACAGATGGGTGGACAAAGAAGATCTGCTACATGTACAGATGGATTATGAGCTAGCGATAAAATGAAACAATGCCATTTGCAGCACCATAGATGACTCTAGAAGTAATCACGCAACTTGGAGTAAGTGAGAAAGCGAAAGACACATATCCTATCATACCACATAGAGGTGTTACCTAAAAATTGATACAAACGAAGATACTTCCACAGAGAAAGGCAATCACAGATTCAGTACAAAAACTTAAGGTTCACCAAATGGAAAGGTGTGAGGATTGGGTACATTACCATATTGAGGTGAACAGAGATATACAAACACACGTGAAATATATAATCACCAAAGACATACAGAATACCAAGAGAAGACTACTCAAGATTGTGTCATAACCTACACGGGAAAAGATTCCAAAGAAGAATAGATATATGTATATGTGTGAAGGAACCACGTGTTGCACACCTAGACCAAACAAACCATTGTAATCGAATTTGCTGTGATAAAGAATAAAAATTTTGTTAAAAATACAAACAAGAAGGAATGACACATAAACTTAAAGGGCTTTTTCCCGGCACATTCCATTGTAACTTACAACCTAGAACACGACTTCCATTAAGGCTCTGTTGCCCTAGTGACCAGATTTGGTAAAGCAGAAATGCTGCCCCCTTGTGGCCGTTTCCCGCAAGAGCAGCTTTAAACCCACAGCTACTGGTCACTTAAAATTCACAAGGGCTCAGGGCTGTAAAGGACACCTGCCGTCAAAAATTGTGCTCAGGTGGGGAATGGACAAAAGAAATTCAAAACAGGCGAATGTTTCAAGAAGATAGTATGCAGAGGTAAGTATTCCTCACTCTCTTTAAACAAAAAAACAGGAAAATGGGTAAAAGCTCAACCTCAGGAATTATTAGACTCATGCAATCTAATCAACCAAAAGGTTTCAACTCACACCTGTCGACTGACCGTCAGCAAAAAGTCTACCAACAATAAATGCTGACGGGGTTGTAGAGAACTGTGTAACCTCTAGGTGCTGGTGAGATGTAAAGTGGTTAACAGCCAGTAAGGAGTACCAAAAGGAACTGCGTTGAAAAGTGAAAATTGAGGTACCACTCAATGCAACAGGCACACCACTGGGCCTCTCACCTGAGAAGACCAGGATCGAAAAGACACAGGCTGCAAAGGCTGCACTGCAGCCTTATTCAAAATAGCCAAGATGGGAAGCAACCAAAATGTCCATCAACAGGTGAATGGATAAAGAAGAAGGAGTCCATGTACACAATGGAATATTAGCCATGGAAAACAATGAAACACTGCTCTTTGAGGCACCAGAGATGAGCCTGGAGATAATCACAAAACATGAGGTAAGTCGGAAAGCAAAAGACCTATATCCTATGATATCCCTTAGAGGCGTTATCTAATCACTGACACAAATGAACATATTTCCACAGAGAAAGACACTCGCAGACTTAGAAAACCAACTATGCTCATCTAAAAGGAAAGGTGGGGGGAATGGATAAATGAGATTAGTGTTACTATACATATCCAAATACATATTATATACATATTTCAAAACGACCGACCATATAGCAAGGGAGGTCTACAGAACACTCTGTAATATTTTACATGGGAAGAGGATCTGTAGAGTAGACATATATAATGTACAAATGAACCAGATTGTGTACCCCTAGGACAAACAATATTCTAGTCCTTACCCCGATTAAAAAAATTAACAAAAACAAGAAGTAATGAGACCTAAACTTATGGGGGTTTCTCCTGGCACATTCCATTCTAGTTTACAACCTAGGAACACGACTTCCAGAAAGGCTCTGCTGCCCTAGTACTCAGATTTGGGAATGGAGAAATGCTGCCTCCTTGTGGCCATTTCCCACAACAGCAGCTTTCAACCCACTGCTAAAGGTCACTAAATATTCACCAACTTGCAATTCTGTAAATGACACCTGCCCTCCAAATAAATCCTGGGATCAAAAATGGAGCAAAAATTTCAAAAGAGGGCAACCTTCCAAGAAGACAATTTCAAGAGCTATGTGGTACTCACAGCTTTTCCTTTAAAGAAGAGGAAAGAAAAAGGTGTGGGAAAATGATATATTTTAGGAATTTTTAAAGACATGCAAACCCAAATTACAAAACCCTATCAGCTCACAGCAGTCAGAATGGCCATCAGCAAAAATGTTTCAAAAAATAAATGCTGAGGGGACTGTGGAGGAATGCATACACTCGGCCCTAAGGGGGACGTGGTAAGAGCCACTAATGAAAACACAATGGAAGTGCCTTGAAAAGGTAAACACTGAGCTACCCGTCAATCAGTCATACCCACTGCTGGGCCTATCCCCTGAGAAAATGAGAATCAAAACGTCACAGGCTGGCAATCCTGCACTCCAGCCATATTGACCATAGCCAACATTTGGAAGCAATGAAAATGTCCATCAACAGAGGAACGCACCAAGAAGAACTGTTCCATGTACACAATGTAATATTGCTCCAATAATAAATATAAGGTAAATTTAAAAGACAAACATAAGTAAGGAGACATCAGCATTTGTGGGTTTCTTCAGGCACAATCCACTCTAATTTATAACCGAGGAACACCACTGGCCGGAAGGCCTGTTGCCCTAGTACCAGCATGGGGAACGTAGAAAGACCGCCACCCTCTGGCCGTTACCTGCAAACGCAGGTTTAAGCCTGTGCTAATGGTCACCGCAAAATGTCTTCAGGGAGGTAATGGCCAAAAAATTTTAAAATTATGACATACATACTTTAAGAAAACACTTTGAAGAACTAAGCGGTACTCACAGCCTGAAAAATGAAAAGGACCTGCCTTAAAGCTCAGTTTTAATGGATCATGAGACACATGCAAATTCAGCCACAAAGACGTATCAGCTCACACCAGTCAGAATAACCATCAGTAAAAAACCACAAAGAATAAATGCTGAAGGTGCTGTGGAGAAATGCAAACCCTCCACTTTAAGTGGGATGTAACCTGGAGAGAGCCACTCATGAGAGCAGAGTGGAGGTGCCGTTAAAAGGTAAACATTGAGCTACCGTACGATCCAGAGGCTTATTCCTGGACCTATAACCTAAGAAGACAGAATTGGAAAGAAAGAGGCAGGCAAATCTGCATTGCACAGTATTACCATAGCCAAGATATGGAAGTCACCAAAAAGTCCACCGACAGATGGGTGGACAAAGAAGAACTGCTACATGTACAGATGGATTATGAGCTAGCGATAAAATGAAGCAATGCCATTTGCAGCACCATAGATGACTCTAGAAGTAATCACGCAACTTGGAGTAAGTGAGAAAACGAAAGACCCATATCCTATCATACCACATAGAGGTGTTACCTAAAAATTGATACAAACGAAGATACTTCCACAGAGAAAGGCAATCACAGATTCAGTACAAAAACTTAAGGTTCACCAAATGGAAACGTGTGAGTATTGGGTACATTACCATATTGAGGTGAACAGAGATATACAAACACACGTGAAATATATAATCACCAAAGACCTACAGAATACCAAGAGAAGACTACTCAACATTGTGTCATAACCTACACGGGAAAAGATTCCAAAGAAGAATAGATATATGTATATGTGTGAAGGAACCACATCTTGCACACCTAGACCAAACAAACCATTGTAATCGAATTTGCTGTGATAAAGAATAAAAATTTTGTTAAAAATACAAACAAGAAGGAATGACACATACACTTAAAGGGCTTTTTCCCGGCACATTCCATTGTACTTTACAACCTAGAACACGACTTCCATTAAGGCTCTGTTGCCCTAGTGACCAGATTTGGTAAAGGAGAAATGCTGCCCCCTTGTGGCCATTTCCCGCAAGAGCAGCTTTAAACCCACAGCTACTGGTCACTTAAAATTCACAAGGGCTCAGGGCTGTAAAGGACACCTGCCGTCAAAAATTGTGCTCAGGTGGGGAATGGACAAAAGAAATTCAAAACAGGCGAATGTTTCAAGAAGATAGTATGCAGAGGTAAGTATTCCTCACTCTCTTTAAACAAAAAAACAGGAAAATGGGTAAAAGCTCAACCTCAGGAATTATTAGACTCATGCAATCTAATCAACCAAAAGGTTTCAACTCACACCTGTCAACTGACCGTCAGCAAAAAGTCTACCAACAATAAATGCTGACGGGGTTGTAGAGAACTGTGTAACCTCTAGGTGCTGGTGAGATGTAAAGTGGTTAACAGCCAGTAAGGAGTACCAAAAGGAACTGCGTTGAAAAGTGAAAATTGAGGTACCACTCAATGCAACAGGCACACCACTGGGCCTCTCACCTGAGAAGACCAGGATCGAAAAGACACAGGCTGCAAAGGCTGCACTGCAGCCTTATTCAAAATAGCCAAGATGGGAAGCAACCAAAATGTCCATCAACAGGTGAATGGATAAAGAAGAAGGAGTCCATGTACACAATGGAATATTAGCCATGGAAAACAATGAAACACTGCTCTTTGAGGCACCAGAGATGAGCCTGGAGATAATCACAAAACATGAGGTAAGTCGGAAAGCAAAAGACCTATATCCTATGATATCCCTTAGAGGCGTTATCTAATCACTGACACAAATGAACATATTTCCACAGAGAAAGACACTCACAGACTTAGAAAACCAACTATGCTCATCTAAAAGGAAAGGTGGGGGGAATGGATAAATGAGATTAGTGTTACTATACATATCCAAATACATATTATATACATATTTCAAAACGACCGACCATATAGCGAGGGAGGTCTACAGAACACTCTGTAATATTTTACATGGGAAGAGGATCTGTAGAGTAGACATATATAATGTACAAATGAACCAGATTGTGTACCCCTAGGACAAACAGTATTCTAGTCCTTACCCCGATTAAAAAAATTAACAAAAACAAGAAGTAATGAGACCTAAACTTATGGGGGTTTCTCCTGGCACATTCCATTCTAATTTACAACCTAGGAACACGACTTCCAGAAAGGCTCTGCTGCCCTAGTACTCAGATTTGGGAATGGAGAAATGCTGTCTCCTTGTGGCCATTTCCCACAACAGCAGCTTTCAACCCACTGCTAAAGGTCACTAAATATTCACCAACTTGCAATTCTGTAAATGACACCTGCCCTCCAAATAAATCCCGGGATCAAAAATGGAGCAAAAATTTCAAAAGAGGGCAACCTTCCAAGAAGACAATTTTAAGAGCTATGTGGTACTCACAGCTATTCCTTTAAAGAGGAAAGAAAAGGTGTGGGAAAATGATATATTTTAGGAATTTTTAAAGACATGCAAACCCAAATTACAAAACCCTATCAGCTCACAGCAGTCAGAATGGCCATCAGCAAAAATGTTTCAAAAAATAAATGCTGAAGGGACTGTGGAGGAATGCGTACACTCGGCCCTAAGGGGGACGTGGTAAGAGCCACTAATGAAAACACAATGGAAGTGCCTTGAAAAGGTAAACACTGAGCTACCCGTCAATCAGTCATACCCACTGCTGGGCCTATCCCCTGAGAAAATGAGAATCAAAACGTCACAGGCTGGCAACCCTGCACTCCAGCCATATTGACCATAGCCAACATTTGGAAGCAATGAAAATGTCCATCAACAGAGGAACGCACCAAGAAGAACTGTTCCATGTACACAATGTAATATTGCTCCAATAATAAATATAAGGTAAATTTAAAAGACAAACATAAGTAAGGAGACATCAGCATTTGTGGGTTTCTTCAGGCACATTCCACTCTAATTTATAACCGAGGAACACCACTGGCCGGAAGGCCTGTTGCCCTAGTACCAGCATGGGGAACGTAGAAAGACCGCCACCCTCTGGCCGTTACCTGCAAACGCAGGTTTAAGCCTGTGCTAATGGTCACCGCAAAATGTCTTCAGGGAGGTAATGGCCAAAAAATTTTAAAATTATGACATACATACTTTAAGAAAACACTTTGAAGAACTAAGCGGTACTCACAGCCTGAAAAATGAAAAGGACCTGCCTTAAAGCTCAGTTTTAATGGATCATGAGACACATGCAAATTCAGCCACAAAGACGTATCAGCTCACACCAGTCAGAATAACCATCAGTAAAAACCACAAAGAATAAATGCTGAAGGTGCTGTGGAGAAATGCAAACCCTCCACTTTAAGTGGGATGTAACCTGGAGAGAGCCACTCATGAGAGCAGAGTGGAGGTGCCGTTAAAAGGTAAACATTGAGCTACCGTACGATCCAGAGGCTTATTCCTGGACCTATAACCTAAGAAGACAGAATTGGAAAGAAAGAGGCAGGCAAATCTGCATTGCACAGTATTACCATAGCCAAGATATGGAAGTCACCAAAAAGTCCACCGACAGATGGGTGGACAAAGAAGAACTGCTACATGTACAGATGGATTATGAGCTAGCGATAAAATGAAGCAATGCCATTTGCAGCACCATAGATGACTCTAGAAGTAATCACGCAACTTGGAGTAAGTGAGAAAACGAAAGACACATATCCTATCATACCACAAAGAGGTGTTACCTAAAAATTGATACAAACGAAGATACTTCCACAGAGAAAGGCAATCACAGATTCAGTACAAAAACTTAAGGTTCACCAAATGGAAAGGTGTGAGGATTGGGTACATTACCATATTGAGGTGAACAGAGATATACAAACACACGTGAAATATATAATCACCAAAGACCTACAGAATACCAAGAGAAGACTACTCAACATTGTGTCATAACCTACACGGGAAAAGATTCCAAAGAAGAATAGATATATGTATATGTGTGAAGGAACCACGTCTTGCACACCTAGACCAAACAAACCATTGTAATCGAATTTGCTGTGATAAAGAATAAAAATTTTGTTAAAAATACAAACAAGAAGGAATGACACATAAACTTAAAGGGCTTTTTCCCGGCACATTCCATTGTAACTTACAACCTAGAACACGACTTCCATTAAGGCTCTGTTGCCCTAGTGACCAGATTTGGTAAAGGAGAAATGCTGCCCCCTTGTGGCCGTTTCCCGCAAGAGCAGCTTTAAACCCACAGCTACTGGTCACTTAAAATTCACAAGGGCTCAGGGCTGTAAAGGACACCTGCCGTCAAAAATTGTGCTCAGGTGGGGAATGGACAAAAGAAATTCAAAACAGGCGAATGTTTCAAGAAGATAGTGTGCAGAGGTAAGTATTCCTCACTCTCTTTAAACAAAAAAACAGGAAAATGGGTAAAAGCTCAACCTCAGGAATTATTAGACTCATGCAATCTAATCAACCAAAAGGTTTCAACTCACACCTGTCCACTGACCGTCAGCAAAAAGTCTACCAACAATAAATGCTGACGGGGTTGTAGAGAACTGTGTAACCTCTAGGTGCTGGTGAGATGTAAAGTGGTTAACAGCCAGTAAGGAGTACCAAAAGGAACTGCGTTAAAAAGTGAAAATTGAGGTACCACTCAATGCAACAGGCACACCACTGGGCCTCTCACCTGAGAAGACCAGGATCGAAAAGACACAGGCTGCAAAGGCTGCACTGCAGCCTTATTCAAAATAGCCAAGATGGGAAGCAACCAAAATGTCAATCAACAGGTGAATGGATAAAGAAGAAGGAGTCCATGTACACAATGGAATATTAGCCATGGAAAACAATGAAACACTGCTCTTTGAGGCACCAGAGATGAGCCTGGAGATAATCACAAAACATGAGGTAAGTCGGAAAGCAAAAGACCTATATCCTATGATATCCCTTAGAGGCGTTATCTAATCACTGACACAAATGAACATATTTCCACAGAGAAAGACACTCACAGACTTAGAAAACCAACTATGCTCATCTAAAAGGAAAGGTGGGGGGAATGGATAAATGAGATTAGTGTTACTATACATATCCAAATACATATTATATACATATTTCAAAACGACCGACCATATAGCGAGGGAGGTCTACAGAACACTCTGTAATATTTTACATGGGAAGAGGATCTGTAGAGTAGACATATATAATGTACAATTGAACCAGATTGTGTACCCCTAGGACAAACAATATTCTAGTCCTTACCCCGATTAAAAAAATTAACAAAAACAAGAAGTAATGAGACCTAAACTTATGGGGGTTTCTCCTGGCACATTCCATTCTAATTTACAACCTAGGAACACGACTTCCAGAAAGGCTCTGCTGCCCTAGTACTCAGATTTGGGAATGGAGAAATGCTGCCTCCTTGTGGCCATTTCCCACAAGAGCAGCTTTCAACCCACTGCTAAAGGTCACTAAATATTCACCAACTTGCCATTCTGTAAATGACACCTGCCCTCCAAATAAATCCTGGGATCAAAAATGGAGCAAAAATTTCAAAAGAGGGCAACCTTCCAAGAAGACAATTTCAAGAGCTATGTGGTACTCACAGCTTTTCCTTTAAAGAAGAGGAAAGAAAAAGGTGTGGGAAAATGATATATTTTAGGAATTTTTAAAGACATGCAAACCCAAATTACAAAACCCTATCAGCTCACAGCAGTCAGAATGGCCATCAGCAAAAATGTTTCAAAAAATAAATGCTGAAGGGACTGTGGAGGAATGCGTACACTCGGCCCTAAGGGGGACGTGGTAAGAGCCACTAATGAAAACACAATGGAAGTGCCTTGAAAAGGTAAACACTGAGCTACCCGTCAATCAGTCATACCCGCTGCTGGGCCTATCCCCTGAGAAAATGAGAATCAAAACGTCACAGGCTGGCAATCCTGCACTCCAGCCATATTGACCATAGCCAACATTTGGAAGCAATGAAAATGTCCATCAACAGAGGAACGCACCAAGAAGAACTGTTCCATGTACACAATGTAATATTGCTCCAATAATAAATATAAGGTAAATTTAAAAGACAAACATAAGTAAGGAGACATCAGCATTTGTGGGTTTCTTCAGGCACATTCCACTCTAATTTATAACCGAGGAACACCACTGGCCGGAAGGCCTGTTGCCCTAGTACCAGCATGGGGAACGTAGAAAGACCGCCACCCTCTGGCCGTTACCTGCAAACGCAGGTTTAAGCCTGTGCTAATGGTCACCGCAAAATGTCTTCAGGGAGGTAATGGCCAAAAAATTTTAAAATTATGACATACATACTTTAAGAAAACACTTTGAAGAACTAAGCGGTACTCACAGCCTGAAAAATGAAAAGGACCTGCCTTAAAGCTCAGTTTTAATGGATCATGAGACACATGCAAATTCAGCCACAAAGACGTATCAGCTCACACCAGTCAGAATAACCATCAGTAAAAAACCACAAAGAATAAATGCTGAAGGTGCTGTGGAGAAATGCAAACCCTCCACTTTAAGTGGGATGTAACCTGGAGAGAGCCACTCATGAGAGCAGAGTGGAGGTGCCGTTAAAAGGTAAACATTGAGCTACCGTACGATCCAGAGGCTTATTCCTGGACCTATAACCTAAGAAGACAGAATTGGAAAGAAAGAGGCAGGCAAATCTGCATTGCACAGTATTACCATAGCCAAGATATGGAAGTCACCAAAAAGTCCACCGACAGATGGGTGGACAAAGAAGAACTGCTACATGTACAGATGGATTATGAGCTAGCGATAAAATGAAGCAATGCCATTTGCAGCACCATAGATGACTCTAGAAGTAATCACGCAACTTGGAGTAAGTGAGAAAACGAAAGACACATATCCTATCATACCACATAGAGGTGTTACCTAAAAATTGATACAAACGAAGATACTTCCACAGAGAAAGGCAATCACAGATTCAGTACAAAAACTTAAGGTTCACCAAATGGAAACGTGTGAGGATTGGGTACATTACCATATTGAGGTGAACAGAGATATACAAACACACGTGAAATATATAATCACCAAAGACCTACAGAATACCAAGAGAAGACTACTCAACATTGTGTCATAACCTACACGGGAAGAGATTCCAAAGAAGAATAGATATATGTATATGTGTGAAGGAACCACGTCTTGCACACCTAGACCAAACAAACCATTGTAATCGAATTTGCTGTGATAAAGAATAAAAATTTTGTTAAAAATACAAACAAGAAGGAATGACACATACACTTAAAGGGCTTTTTCCCGGCACATTCCATTGTACTTTACAACCTAGAACACGACTTCCATTAAGGCTCTGTTGCCCTAGTGACCAGATTTGGTAAAGGAGAAATGCTGCCCCCTTGTGGCCGTTTCCCGCAAGAGCAGCTTTAAACCCACAGCTACTGGTCACTTAAAATTCACAAGGGCTCAGGGCTGTAAAGGACACCTGCCGTCAAAAATTGTGCTCAGGTGGGGAATGGACAAAAGAAATTCAAAACAGGCGAATGTTTCAAGAAGATAGTGTGCAGAGGTAAGTATTCCTCACTCTCTTTAAACAAAAAAACAGGAAAATGGGTAAAAGCTCAACCTCAGGAATTATTAGACTCATGCAATCTAATCAACCAAAAGGTTTCAACTCACACCTGTCCACTGACCGTCAGCAAAAAGTCTACCAACAATAAATGCTGACGGGGTTGTAGAGAACTGTGTAACCTCTAGGTGCTGGTGAGATGTAAAGTGGTTAACAGCCAGTAAGGAGTACCAAAAGGAACTGCGTTAAAAAGTGAAAATTGAGGTACCACTCAATGCAACAGGCACACCACTGGGCCTCTCACCTGAGAAGACCAGGATCGAAAAGACACAGGCTGCAAAGGCTGCACTGCAGCCTTATTCAAAATAGCCAAGATGGGAAGCAACCAAAATGTCAATCAACAGGTGAATGGATAAAGAAGAAGGAGTCCATGTACACAATGGAATATTAGCCATGGAAAACAATGAAACACTGCTCTTTGAGGCACCAGAGATGAGCCTGGAGATAATCACAAAACATGAGGTAAGTCGGAAAGCAAAAGACCTATATCCTATGATATCCCTTAGAGGCGTTATCTAATCACTGACACAAATGAACATATTTCCACAGAGAAAGACACTCACAGACTTAGAAAACCAACTATGCTCATCTAAAAGGAAAGGTGGGGGGAATGGATAAATGAGATTAGTGTTACTATACATATCCAAATACATATTATATACATATTTCAAAACGACCGACCATATAGCAAGGGAGGTCTACAGAACACTCTGTAATATTTTACATGGGAAGAGGATCTGTAGAGTAGACATATATAATGTACAATTGAACCAGATTGTGTACCCCTAGGACAAACAATATTCTAGTCCTTACCCCGATTAAAAAAATTAACAAAAACAAGAAGTAATGAGACCTAAACTTATGGGGGTTTCTCCTGGCACATTCCATTCTAATTTACAACCTAGGAACACGACTTCCAGAAAGGCTCTGCTGCCCTAGTACTCAGATTTGGGAATGGAGAAATGCTGCCTCCTTGTGGCCATTTCCCACAACAGCAGCTTTCAACCCACTGCTAAAGGTCACTAAATATTCACCAACTTGCCATTCTGTAAATGACACCTGCCCTCCAAATAAATCCTGGGATCAAAAATGGAGCAAAAATTTCAAAAGAGGGCAACCTTCCAAGAAGACAATTTCAAGAGCTATGTGGTACTCACAGCTTTTCCTTTAAAGAAGAGGAAAGAAAAAGGTGTGGGAAAATGATATATTTTAGGAATTTTTAAAGACATGCAAACCCAAATTACAAAACCCTATCAGCTCACAGCAGTCAGAATGGCCATCAGCAAAAATGTTTCAAAAAATAAATGCTGAAGGGACTGTGGAGGAATGCGTACACTCGGCCCTAAGGGGGACGTGGTAAGAGCCACTAATGAAAACACAATGGAAGTGCCTTGAAAAGGTAAACACTGAGCTACCCGTCAATCAGTCATACCCGCTGCTGGGCCTATCCCCTGAGAAAATGAGAATCAAAACGTCACAGGCTGGCAATCCTGCACTCCAGCCATATTGACCATAGCCAACATTTGGAAGCAATGAAAATGTCCATCAACAGAGGAACGCACCAAGAAGAACTGTTCCATGTACACAATGTAATATTGCTCCAATAATAAATATAAGGTAAATTTAAAAGACAAACATAAGTAAGGAGACATCAGCATTTGTGGGTTTCTTCAGGCACATTCCACTCTAATTTATAACCGAGGAACACCACTGGCCGGAAGGCCTGTTGCCCTAGTACCAGCATGGGGAACGTAGAAAGACCGCCACCCTCTGGCCGTTACCTGCAAACGCAGGTTTAAGCCTGTGCTAATGGTCACCGCAAAATGTCTTCAGGGAGGTAATGGCCAAAAAATTTTAAAATTATGACATACATACTTTAAGAAAACACTTTGAAGAACTAAGCGGTACTCACAGCCTGAAAAATGAAAAGGACCTGCCTTAAAGCTCAGTTTTAATGGATCATGAGACACATGCAAATTCAGCCACAAAGACGTATCAGCTCACACCAGTCAGAATAACCATCAGTAAAAAACCACAAAGAATAAATGCTGAAGGTGCTGTGGAGAAATGCAAACCCTCCACTTTAAGTGGGATGTAACCTGGAGAGAGCCACTCATGAGAGCAGAGTGGAGGTGCCGTTAAAAGGTAAACATTGAGCTACCGTACGATCCAGAGGCTTATTCCTGGACCTATAACCTAAGAAGACAGAATTGGAAAGAAAGAGGCAGGCAAATCTGCATTGCACAGTATTACCATAGCCAAGATATGGAAGTCACCAAAAAGTCCACCGACAGATGGGTGTACAAAGAAGAACTGCTACATGTACAGATGGATTATGAGCTAGCGATAAAATGAAGCAATGCCATTTGCAGCACCATAGATGACTCTAGAAGTTATCACGCAACTTGGAGTAAGTGAGAAAACGAAAGACTCATATCCTATCATACCACATAGAGGTGTTACCTAAAAATTGATACAAACGAAGATACTTCCACAGAGAAAGGCAATCACAGATTCAGTACAAAAACTTAAGGTTCACCAAATGGAAAGGTGTGAGGATTGGGTACATTACCATATTGAGGTGAACAGAGATATACAAACACACGTGAAATATATAATCACCAAAGACCTACAGAATACCAAGAGAAGACTACTCAACATTGTGTCATAACCTACACGGGAAGAGATTCCAAAGAAGAATAGATATATGTATATGTGTGAAGGAACCACGTCTTGCACACCTAGACCAAACAAACCATTGTAATCGAATTTGCTGTGATAAAGAATAAAAATTTTGTTAAAAATACAAACAAGAAGGAATGACACATAAACTTAAAGGGCTTTTTCCCGGCACATTCCATTGTAACTTACAACCTAGAACACGACTTCCATTAAGGCTCTGTTGCCCTAGTGACCAGATTTGGTAAAGGAGAAATGCTGCCCCCTTGTGGCCGTTTCCCGCAAGAGCAGCTTTAAACCCACAGCTACTGGTCACTTAAAATTCACAAGGGCTCAGGGCTGTAAAGGACACCTGCCGTCAAAAATTGTGCTCAGGTGGGGAATGGACAAAAGAAATTCAAAACAGGCGAATGTTTCAAGAAGATAGTATGCAGAGGTAAGTATTCCTCACTCTCTTTAAACAAAAAAACAGGAAA
This sequence comes from Eschrichtius robustus, assembly GCF_028021215.1. Lineage (NCBI taxonomy): Eukaryota > Metazoa > Chordata > Mammalia > Artiodactyla > Eschrichtiidae > Eschrichtius > Eschrichtius robustus. Next base: position 105,240,339 of record NC_090828.1, read on the forward strand.
ATGGGTAAAAGCTCAACCTCAGGAATTATTAGACTCATGCAATCTAATCAACCAAAAGGTTTCAACTCACACCTGTCCACTGACCGTCAGCAAAAAGTCTACCAACAATAAATGCTGACGGGGTTGTAGAGAACTGTGTAACCTCTAGGTGCTGGTGAGATGTAAAGTGGTTAACAGCCAGTAAGGAGTACCAAAAGGAACTGCGTTAAAAAGTGAAAATTGAGGTACCACTCAATGCAACAGGCACACCACTGGGCCTCTCACCTGAGAAGACCAGGATCGAAAAGACACAGGCTGCAAAGGCTGCACTGCAGCCTTATTCAAAATAGCCAAGATGGGAAGCAACCAAAATGTCCATCAACAGGTGAATGGATAAAGAAGAAGGAGTCCATGTACACAATGGAATATTAGCCATGGAAAACAATGAAACACTGCTCTTTGAGGCACCAGAGATGAGCCTGGAGATAATCACAAAACATGAGGTAAGTCGGAAAGCAAAAGACCTATATCCTATGATATCCCTTAGAGGCGTTATCTAATCACTGACACAAATGAACATATTTCCACAGAGAAAGACACTCACAGACTTAGAAAACCAACTATGCTCATCTAAAAGGAAAGGTGGGGGGAATGGATAAATGAGATTAGTGTTACTATACATATCCAAATACATATTATATACATATTTCAAAACGACCGACCATATAGCAAGGGAGGTCTACAGAACACTCTGTAATATTTTACATGGGAAGAGGATCTGTAGAGTAGACATATATAATGTACAATTGAACCAGATTGTGTACCCCTAGGACAAACAATATTCTAGTCCTTACCCCGATTAAAAAAATTAACAAAAACAAGAAGTAATGAGACCTAAACTTATGGGGGTTTCTCCTGGCACATTCCATTCTAATTTACAACCTAGGAACACGACTTCCAGAAAGGCTCTGCTGCCCTAGTACTCAGATTTGGGAATGGAGAAATGCTGCCTCCTTGTGGCCATTTCCCACAACAGCAGCTTTCAACCCACTGCTAAAGGTCACTAAATATTCACCAACTTGCCATTCTGTAAATGACACCTGCCCTCCAAATAAATCCTGGGATCAAAAATGGAGCAAAAATTTCAAAAGAGGGCAACCTTCCAAGAAGACAATTTCAAGAGCTATGTGGTACTCACAGCTTTTCCTTTAAAGAAGAGGAAAGAAAAAGGTGTGGGAAAATGATATATTTTAGGAATTTTTAAAGACATGCAAACCCAAATTACAAAACCCTATCAGCTCACAGCAGTCAGAATGGCCATCAGCAAAAATGTTTCAAAAAATAAATGCTGAAGGGACTGTGGAGGAATGCGTACACTCGGCCCTAAGGGGGACGTGGTAAGAGCCACTAATGAAAACACAATGGAAGTGCCTTGAAAAGGTAAACACTGAGCTACCCGTCAATCAGTCATACCCACTGCTGGGCCTATCCCCTGAGAAAATGAGAATCAAAACGTCACAGGCTGGCAATCCTGCACTCCAGCCATATTGACCATAGCCAACATTTGGAAGCAATGAAAATGTCCATCAACAGAGGAACGCACCAAGAAGAACTCTTCCATGTACACAATGTAATATTGCTCCAATAATAAATATAAGGTAAATTTAAAAGACAAACATAAGTAAGGAGACATCAGCATTTGTGGGTTTCTTCAGGCACATTCCACTCTAATTTATAACCGAGGAACACCACTGGCCGGAAGGCCTGTTGCCCTAGTACCAGCATGGGGAACGTAGAAAGACCGCCACCCTCTGGCCGTTACCTGCAAACGCAGGTTTAAGCCTGTGCTAATGGTCACCGCAAAATGTCTTCAGGGAGGTAATGGCCAAAAAATTTTAAAATTATGACATACATACTTTAAGAAAACACTTTGAAGAACTAAGCGGTACTCACAGCCTGAAAAATGAAAAGGACCTGCCTTAAAGCTCAGTTTTAATGGATCATGAGACACATGCAAATTCAGCCACAAAGACGTATCAGCTCACACCAGTCAGAATAACCATCAGTAAAAAACCACAAAGAATAAATGCTGAAGGTGCTGTGGAGAAATGCAAACCCTCCACTTTAAGTGGGATGTAACCTGGAGAGAGCCACTCATGAGAGCAGAGTGGAGGTGCCGTTAAAAGGTAAACATTGAGCTACCATACGATCCAGAGGCTTATTCCTGGACCTATAACCTAAGAAGACAGAATTGGAAAGAAAGAGGCAGGCAAATCTGCATTGCACAGTATTACCATAGCCAAGATATGGAAGTCACCAAAAAGTCCACCGACAGATGGGTGGACAAAGAAGAACTGCTACATGTACAGATGGATTATGAGCTAGCGATAAAATGAAGCAATGCCATTTGCAGCACCATAGATGACTCTAGAAGTAATCACGCAACTTGGAATAAGTGAGAAAACGAAAGACACATATCCTATCATACCACATAGAGGTGTTACCTAAAAATTGATACAAACGAAGATACTTCCACAGAGAAAGGCAATCACAGATTCAGTACAAAAACTTAAGGTTCACCAAATGGAAACGTGTGAGGATTGGGTACATTACCATATTGAGGTGAACAGAGATATACAAACACACGTGAAATATATAATCACCAAAGACCTACAGAATACCAAGAGAAGACTACTCAACATTGTGTCATAACCTACACGGGAAGAGATTCCAAAGAAGAATAGATATATGTATATGTGTGAAGGAACCACGTCTTGCACACCTAGACCAAACAAACCATTGTAATCGAATTTGCTGTGATAAAGAATAAAAATTTTGTTAAAAATACAAACAAGAAGGAATGACACATACACTTAAAGGGCTTTTTCCCGGCACATTCCATTGTACTTTACAACCTAGAACACGACTTCCATTAAGGCTCTGTTGCCCTAGTGACCAGATTTGGTAAAGGAGAAATGCTGCCCCCTTGTGGCCGTTTCCCGCAAGAGCAGCTTTAAACCCACAGCTACTGGTCACTTAAAATTCACAAGGGCTCAGGGCTGTAAAGGACACCTGCCATCAAAAATTGTGCTCAGGTGGGGAATGGACAAAAGAAATTCAAAACAGGCGAATGTTTCAAGAAGATAGTATGCAGAGGTAAGTATTCCTCACTCTCTTTAAACAAAAAAACAGGAAAATGGGTAAAAGCTCAACCTCAGGAATTATTAGACTCATGCAATCTAATCAACCAAAAGGTTTCAACTCACACCTGTCGACTGACCGTCAGCAAAAAGTCTACCAACAATAAATGCTGATGGGGTTGTAGAGAACTGTGTAACCTCTAGGTGCTGGTGAGATGTAAAGTGGTTAACAGCCAGTAAGGAGTACAGAAAGGAACTGCGTTGAAAAATGAAAATTGAGGTACCACTCAATGCAACAGGCACACCACTGGGCCACTCACCTGAGAAGACCAGGATCGAAAAGACACAGGCTGCAAAGGCTGCACTGCAGCCTTATTCAAAATAGCCAAGATGGGAAGCAACCAAAATGTCCATCAACAGGTGAATGGATAAAGAAGAAGGAGTCCATGTACACAGTGGAATATTAGCCATGGAAAACAATGAAACACTGCTCTTTGAGGCACCAGAGATGAGCCTGGAGATAATCACAAAACATGAGGTAAGTCGGAAAGCAAAAGACCTATATCCTATGATATCCCTTAGAGGCGTTATCTAATCACTGACACAAATGAACATATTTCCACAGAGAAAGACACTCACAGACTTAGAAAACCAACTATGCTCATCTAAAAGGAAAGGTGGGGGGAATGGATAAATGAGATTAGTGTTACTATACATATCCAAATACATATTATATACATATTTCAAAACGACCGACCATATAGCAAGGGAGGTCTACAGAACACTCTGTAATATTTTACATGGGAAGAGGATCTGTAGAGTAGACATATATAATGTACAAATGAACCAGATTGTGTACCCCTAGGACAAACAATATTCTAGTCCTTACCCCGATTAAAAAAATTAACAAAAACAAGAAGTAATGAGACCTAAACTTATGGGGGTTTCTCCTGGCACATTCCATTCTAGTTTACAACCTAGGAACACGACTTCCAGAAAGGCTCTGCTGCCCTAGTACTCAGATTTGGGAATGGAGAAATGCTGCCTCCTTGTGGCCATTTCCCACAACAGCAGCTTTCAACCCACTGCTAAAGGTCACTAAATATTCACCAACTTGCCATTCTGTAAATGACACCTGCCCTCCAAATAAATCCTGGGATCAAAAATGGAGCAAAAATTTCAAAAGAGGGCAACCTTCCAAGAAGACAATTTCAAGAGCTATGTGGTACTCACAGCTTTTCCTTTAAAGAAGAGGAAAGAAAAAGGTGTGGGAAAATGATATATTTTAGGAATTTTTAAAGACATGCAAACCCAAATTACAAAAACCTATCAGCTCACAGCAGTCAGAATGGCCATCAGCAAAAATGTTTCAAAAAATAAATGCTGAAGGGACTGTGGAGGAATGCGTACACTCGGCCCTAAGGGGGACGTGGTAAGAGCCACTAATGAAAACACAATGGAAGTGCCTTGAAAAGGTAAACACTGAGCTACCCGTCAATCAGTCATACCCACTGCTGGGCCTATCCCCTGAGAAAATGAGAATCAAAACGTCACAGGCTGGCAATCCTGCACTCCAGCCATATTGACCATAGCCAACATTTGGAAGCAATGAAAATGTCCATCAACAGAGGAACGCACCAAGAAGAACTCTTCCATGTACACAATGTAATATTGCTCCAATAATAAATATAAGGTAAATTTAAAAGACAAACATAAGTAAGGAGACATCAGCATTTGTGGGTTTCTTCAGGCACATTCCACTCTAATTTATAACCGAGGAACACCACTGGCCGGAAGGCCTGTTGCCCTAGTACCAGCATGGGGAACGTAGAAAGACCGCCACCCTCTGGCCGTTACCTGCAAACGCAGGTTTAAGCCTGTGCTAATGGTCACCGCAAAATGTCTTCAGGGAGGTAATGGCCAAAAAATTTTAAAATTATGACATACATACTTTAAGAAAACACTTTGAAGAACTAAGCGGTACTCACAGCCTGAAAAATGAAAAGGACCTGCCTTAAAGCTCAGTTTTAATGGATCATGAGACACATGCAAATTCAGCCACAAAGACGTATCAGCTCACACCAGTCAGAATAACCATCAGTAAAAAACCACAAAGAATAAATGCTGAAGGTGCTGTGGAGAAATGCAAACCCTCCACTTTAAGTGGGATGTAACCTGGAGAGAGCCACTCATGAGAGCAGAGTGGAGGTGCCGTTAAAAGGTAAACATTGAGCTACCGTACGATCCAGAGGCTTATTCCTGGACCTATAACCTAAGAAGACAGAATTGGAAAGAAAGAGGCAGGCAAATCTGCATTGCACAGTATTACCATAGCCAAGATATGGAAGTCACCAAAAAGTCCACCGACAGATGGGTGGACAAAGAAGAACTGCTACATGTACAGATGGATTATGAGCTAGCGATAAAATGAAGCAATGCCATTTGCAGCACCATAGATGACTCTAGAAGTAATCACGCAACTTGGAATAAGTGAGAAAACGAAAGACACATATCCTATCATACCACATAGAGGTGTTACCTAAAAATTGATACAAACGAAGATACTTCCACAGAGAAAGGCAATCACAGATTCAGTACAAAAACTTAAGGTTCACCAAATGGAAACGTGTGAGGATTGGGTACATTACCATATTGAGGTGAACAGAGATATACAAACACACGTGAAATATATAATCACCAAAGACCTACAGAATACCAAGAGAAGACTACTCAACATTGTGTCATAACCTACACGGGAAGAGATTCCAAAGAAGAATAGATATATGTATATGTGTGAAGGAACCACGTCTTGCACACCTAGACCAAACAAACCATTGTAATCGAATTTGCTGTGATAAAGAATAAAAATTTTGTTAAAAATACAAACAAGAAGGAATGACACATACACTTAAAGGGCTTTTTCCCGGCACATTCCATTGTACTTTACAACCTAGAACACGACTTCCATTAAGGCTCTGTTGCCCTAGTGACCAGATTTGGTAAAGGAGAAATGCTGCCCCCTTGTGGCCGTTTCCCGCAAGAGCAGCTTTAAACCCACAGCTACTGGTCACTTAAAATTCACAAGGGCTCAGGGCTGTAAAGGACACCTGCCGTCAAAAATTGTGCTCAGGTGGGGAATGGACAAAAGAAATTCAAAACAGGCGAATGTTTCAAGAAGATAGTATGCAGAGGTAAGTATTCCTCACTCTCTTTAAACAAAAAAACAGGAAAATGGGTAAAAGCTCAACCTCAGGAATTATTAGACTCATGCAATCTAATCAACCAAAAGGTTTCAACTCACACCTGTCGACTGACCGTCAGCAAAAAGTCTACCAACAATAAATGCTGATGGGGTTGTAGAGAACTGTGTAACCTCTAGGTGCTGGTGAGATGTAAAGTGGTTAACAGCCAGTAAGGAGTACAGAAAGGAACTGCGTTGAAAAATGAAAATTGAGGTACCACTCAATGCAACAGGCACACCACTGGGCCACTCACCTGAGAAGACCAGGATCGAAAAGACACAGGCTGCAAAGGCTGCACTGCAGCCTTATTCAAAATAGCCAAGATGGGAAGCAACCAAAATGTCCATCAACAGGTGAATGGATAAAGAAGAAGGAGTCCATGTACACAGTGGAATATTAGCCATGGAAAACAATGAAACACTGCTCTTTGAGGCACCAGAGATGAGCCTGGAGATAATCACAAAACATGAGGTAAGTCGGAAAGCAAAAGACCTATATCCTATGATATCCCTTAGAGGCGTTATCTAATCACTGACACAAATGAACATATTTCCACAGAGAAAGACACTCACAGACTTAGAAAACCAACTATGCTCATCTAAAAGGAAAGGTGGGGGGAATGGATAAATGAGATTAGTGTTACTATACATATCCAAATACATATTATATACATATTTCAAAACGACCGACCATATAGCAAGGGAGGTCTACAGAACACTCTGTAATATTTTACATGGGAAGAGGATCTGTAGAGTAGACATATATAATGTACAAATGAACCAGATTGTGTACCCCTAGGACAAACAATATTCTAGTCCTTACCCCGATTAAAAAAATTAACAAAAACAAGAAGTAATGAGACCTAAACTTATGGGGGTTTCTCCTGGCACATTCCATTCTAGTTTACAACCTAGGAACACGACTTCCAGAAAGGCTCTGCTGCCCTAGTACTCAGATTTGGGAATGGAGAAATGCTGCCTCCTTGTGGCCATTTCCCACAACAGCAGCTTTCAACCCACTGCTAAAGGTCACTAAATATTCACCAACTTGCCATTCTGTAAATGACACCTGCCCTCCAAATAAATCCTGGGATCAAAAATGGAGCAAAAATTTCAAAAGAGGGCAACCTTCCAAGAAGACAATTTCAAGAGCTATGTGGTACTCACAGCTTTTCCTTTAAAGAAGAGGAAAGAAAAAGGTGTGGGAAAATGATATATTTTAGGAATTTTTAAAGACATGCAAACCCAAATTACAAAACCCTATCAGCTCACAGCAGTCAGAATGGCCATCAGCAAAAATGTTTCAAAAAATAAATGCTGAAGGGACTGTGGAGGAATGCGTACACTCGGCCCTAAGGGGGACGTGGTAAGAGCCACTAATGAAAACACAATGGAAGTGCCTTGAAAAGGTAAACACTGAGCTACCCGTCAATCAGTCATACCCACTGCTGGGCCTATCCCCTGAGAAAATGAGAATCAAAACGTCACAGGCTGGCAATCCTGCACTCCAGCCATATTGACCATAGCCAACATTTGGAAGCAATGAAAATGTCCATCAACAGAGGAACGCACCAAGAAGAACTCTTCCATGTACACAATGTAATATTGCTCCAATAATAAATATAAGGTAAATTTAAAAGACAAACATAAGTAAGGAGACATCAGCATTTGTGGGTTTCTTCAGGCACATTCCACTCTAATTTATAACCGAGGAACACCACTGGCCGGAAGGCCTGTTGCCCTAGTACCAGCATGGGGAACGTAGAAAGACCGCCACCCTCTGGCCGTTACCTGCAAACGCAGGTTTAAGCCTGTGCTAATGGTCACCGCAAAATGTCTTCAGGGAGGTAATGGCCAAAAAATTTTAAAATTATGACATACATACTTTAAGAAAACACTTTGAAGAACTAAGCGGTACTCACAGCCTGAAAAATGAAAAGGACCTGCCTTAAAGCTCAGTTTTAATGGATCATGAGACACATGCAAATTCAGCCACAAAGACGTATCAGCTCACACCAGTCAGAATAACCATCAGTAAAAAACCACAAAGAATAAATGCTGAAGGTGCTGTGGAGAAATGCAAACCCTCCACTTTAAGTGGGATGTAACCTGGAGAGAGCCACTCATGAGAGCAGAGTGGAGGTGCCGTTAAAAGGTAAACATTGAGCTACCGTACGATCCAGAGGCTTATTCCTGGACCTATAACCTAAGAAGACAGAATTGGAAAGAAAGAGGCAGGCAAATCTGCATTGCACAGTATTACCATAGCCAAGATATGGAAGTCACCAAAAAGTCCACCGACAGATGGGTGGACAAAGAAGAACTGCTACATGTACAGATGGATTATGAGCTAGCGATAAAATGAAGCAATGCCATTTGCAGCACCATAGATGACTCTAGAAGTAATCACGCAACTTGGAATAAGTGAGAAAACGAAAGACACATATCCTATCATACCACATAGAGGTGTTACCTAAAAATTGATACAAACGAAGATACTTCCACAGAGAAAGGCAATCACAGATTCAGTACAAAAACTTAAGGTTCACCAAATGGAAACGTGTGAGGATTGGGTACATTACCATATTGAGGTGAACAGAGATATACAAACACACGTGAAATATATAATCACCAAAGACCTACAGAATACCAAGAGAAGACTACTCAACATTGTGTCATAACCTACACGGGAAGAGATTCCAAAGAAGAATAGATATATGTATATGTGTGAAGGAACCACGTCTTGCACACCTAGACCAAACAAACCATTGTAATCGAATTTGCTGTGATAAAGAATAAAAATTTTGTTAAAAATACAAACAAGAAGGAATGACACATACACTTAAAGGGCTTTTTCCCGGCACATTCCATTGTACTTTACAACCTAGAACACGACTTCCATTAAGGCTCTGTTGCCCTAGTGACCAGATTTGGTAAAGGAGAAATGCTGCCCCCTTGTGGCCGTTTCCCGCAAGAGCAGCTTTAAACCCACAGCTACTGGTCACTTAAAATTCACAAGGGCTCAGGGCTGTAAAGGACACCTGCCATCAAAAATTGTGCTCAGGTGGGGAATGGACAAAAGAAATTCAAAACAGGCGAATGTTTCAAGAAGATAGTATGCAGAGGTAAGTATTCCTCACTCTCTTTAAACAAAAAAACAGGAAAATGGGTAAAAGCTCAACCTCAGGAATTATTAGACTCATGCAATCTAATCAACCAAAAGGTTTCAACTCACACCTGTCGACTGACCGTCAGCAAAAAGTCTACCAACAATAAATGCTGACGGGGTTGTAGAGAACTGTGTAACCTCTAGGTGCTGGTGGGAAGGAAAGTGGTTAACAGCCAATAATGACTACCGAAAGGAACTGCGTTGAAAAGTGAAAACTGAGGTACCATTCAATCCAGCAGGCACACCACTGGGCCTCTCACCTGAGAAGACCAGGATCGAAAAGACACAGGCTGCAAAGGCTGCACTGCAGCCTTATTCAAAATAGCCAAGATGGGAAGCAACCAAAATGTCCATCAACAGGTGAATGGATAAAGAAGAAGGAGTCCATGTACACAATGGAATATTAGCCATGGAAAACAATGAAACACTGCTCTTTGAGGCACCAGAGATGAGCCTGGAGATAATCACAAAACATGAGGTAAGTCGGAAAGCAAAAGACCTATATCCTATGATATCCCTTAGAGGCGTTATCTAATCACTGACACAAATGAACATATTTCCACAGAGAAAGACACTCACAGACTTAGAAAACCAACTATGCTCATCTAAAAGGAAAGGTGGGGGGAATGGATAAATGAGATTAGTGTTACTATACATATCCAAATACATATTATATACATATTTCAAAACGACCGACCATATAGCAAGGGAGGTCTACAGAACACTCTGTAATATTTTACATGGGAAGAGGATCTGTAGAGTAGACATATATAATGTACAAATGAACCAGATTGTGTACCCCTAGGACAAACAATATTCTAGTCCTTACCCCGATTAAAAAAATTAACAAAAACAAGAAGTAATGAGACCTAAACTTATGGGGGTTTCTCCTGGCACATTCCATTCTAATTTACAACCTAGGAACACGACTTCCAGAAAGGCTCTGCTGCCCTAGTACTCAGATTTGGGAATGGAGAAATGCTGCCTCCTTGTGGCCATTTCCCACAACAGCAGCTTTCAACCCACTGCTAAAGGTCACTAAATATTCACCAACTTGCAATTCTGTAAATGACACCTGCCCTCCAAATAAATCCTGGGATCAAAAATGGAGCAAAAATTTCAAAAGAGGGCAACCTTCCAAGAAGACAATTTCAAGAGCTATGTGGTACTCACAGCTTTTCCTTTAAAGAGGAAAGAAAAGGTGTGGGAAAATGATATATTTTAGGAATTTTTAAAGACATGCAAACCCAAATTACAAAACCCTATCAGCTCACAGCAGTCAGAATGGCCATCAGCAAAAATGTTTCAAAAAATAAATGCTGAAGGGACTGTGGAGGAATGCGTACACTCGGCCCTAAGGGGGACGTGGTAAGAGCCACTAATGAAAACACAATGGAAGTGCCTTGAAAAGGTAAACACTGAGCTACCCGTCAATCAGTCATACCCACTGCTGGGCCTATCCCCTGAGAAAATGAGAATCAAAACGTCACAGGCTGGCAACCCTGCACTCCAGCCATATTGACCATAGCCAACATTTGGAAGCAATGAAAATGTCCATCAACAGAGGAACGCACCAAGAAGAACTCTTCCATGTACACAATGTAATATTGCTCCAATAATAAATATAAGGTAAATTTAAAAGACAAACATAAGTAAGGAGACATCAGCATTTGTGGGTTTCTTCAGGCACAATCCACTCTAATTTATAACCGAGGAACACCACTGGCCGGAAGGCCTGTTGCCCTATTACCAGCATGGGGAACGTAGAAAGACCGCCACCCTCTGGCCGTTACCTGCAAACGCAGGTTTAAGCCTGTGCTAATGGTCACCGCAAAATGTCTTCAGGGAGGTAATGGCCAAAAAATTTTAAAATTATGACATACATACTTTAAGAAAACACTTTGAAGAACTAAGCGGTACTCACAGCCTGAAAAATGAAAAGGACCTGCCTTAAAGCTCAGTTTTAATGGATCATGAGACACATGCAAATTCAGCCACAAAGACGTATCAGCTCACACCAGTCAGAATAACAATCAGTAAAAAACCACAAAGAATAAATGCTGAAGGTGCTGTGGAGAAATGCAAACCCTCCACTTTAAGTGGGATGTAACCTGGAGAGAGCCACTCATGAGAGCAGAGTGGAGGTGCCGTTAAAAGGTAAACATTGAGCTACCGTACGATCCAGAGGCTTATTCCTGGACCTATAACCTAAGAAGACAGAATTGGAAAGAAAGAGGCAGGCAAATCTGCATTGCACAGTATTACCATAGCCAAGATATGGAAGTCACCAAAAAGTCCACCGACACATGGGTGGATAAAGAAGAACTGCTACATGTACAGATGGATTATGAGCTAGCGATAAAATGAAACACTGCCATTTGCAGCACCATAGATGACTCTAGAAGTAATCACGCAACTTGGAGTAAGTGAGAAAACGAAAGACACATATCCTATCATACCACAAAGAGGTGTTACCTAAAAATTGATACAAACGAAGATACTTCCACAGAGAAAGGCAATCACAGATTCAGTACAAAAACTTAAGGTTCACCAAATGGAAAGGTGTGAGGATTGGGTACATTACCATATTGAGGTGAACAGAGATATACAAACACACGTGAAATATATAATCACCAAAGACATACAGAATACCAAGAGAAGACTACTCAACATTGTGTCATAACCTACACGGGAAAAGATTCCAAAGAAGAATAGATATATGTATATGTGTGAAGGAACCACGTGTTGCACACCTAGACCAAACAAACCATTGTAATCGAATTTGCTGTGATAAAGAATAAAAATTTTGTTAAAAATACAAACAAGAAGGAATGACACATAAACTTAAAGGGCTTTTTCCCGGCACATTCCATTGTAACTTACAACCTAGAACACGACTTCCATTAAGGCTCTGTTGCCCTAGTGACCAGATTTGGTAAAGCAGAAATGCTGCCCCCTTGTGGCCGTTTCCCGCAAGAGCAGCTTTAAACCCACAGCTACTGGTCACTTAAAATTCACAAGGGCTCAGGGCTGTAAAGGACACCTGCCGTCAAAAATTGTGCTCAGGTGGGGAATGGACAAAAGAAATTCAAAACAGGCGAATGTTTCAAGAAGATAGTATGCAGAGGTAAGTATTCCTCACTCTCTTTAAACAAAAAAACAGGAAAATGGGTAAAAGCTCAACCTCAGGAATTATTAGACTCATGCAATCTAATCAACCAAAAGGTTTCAACTCACACCTGTCGACTGACCGTCAGCAAAAAGTCTACCAACAATAAATGCTGACGGGGTTGTAGAGAACTGTGTAACCTCTAGGTGCTGGTGAGATGTAAAGTGGTTAACAGCCAGTAAGGAGTACCAAAAGGAACTGCGTTGAAAAGTGAAAATTGAGGTACCACTCAATGCAACAGGCACACCACTGGGCCTCTCACCTGAGAAGACCAGGATCGAAAAGACACAGGCTGCAAAGGCTGCACTGCAGCCTTATTCAAAATAGCCAAGATGGGAAGCAACCAAAATGTCCATCAACAGGTGAATGGATAAAGAAGAAGGAGTCCATGTACACAATGGAATATTAGCCATGGAAAACAATGAAACACTGCTCTTTGAGGCACCAGAGATGAGCCTGGAGATAATCACAAAACATGAGGTAAGTCGGAAAGCAAAAGACCTATATCCTATGATATCCCTTAGAGGCGTTATCTAATCACTGACACAAATGAACATATTTCCACAGAGAAAGACACTCACAGACTTAGAAAACCAACTATGCTCATCTAAAAGGAAAGGTGGGGGGAATGGATAAATGAGATTAGTGTTACTATACATATCCAAATACATATTATATACATATTTCAAAACGACCGACCATATAGCAAGGGAGGTCTACAGAACACTCTGTAATATTTTACATGGGAAGAGGATCTGTAGAGTAGACATATATAATGTACAACTGAACCAGATTGTGTACCCCTAGGACAAACAATATTCTAGTCCTTACCCCGATTAAAAAAATTAACAAAAACAAGAAGTAATGAGACCTAAACTTATGGGGGTTTCTCCTGGCACATTCCATTCTAATTTACAACCTAGGAACACGACTTCCAGAAAGGCTCTGCTGCCCTAGTACTCAGATTTGGGAATGGAGAAATGCTGCCTCCTTGTGGCCATTTCCCACAACAGCAGCTTTCAACCCACTGCTAAAGGTCACTAAATATTCACCAACTTGCCATTCTGTAAATGACACCTGCCCTCCAAATAAATCCTGGGATCAAAAATGGAGCAAAAATTTCAAAAGAGGGCAACCTTCCAAGAAGACAATTTCAAGAGCTATGTGGTACTCACAGCTTTTCCTTTAAAGAAGAGGAAAGAAAAAGGTGTGGGAAAATGATATATTTTAGGAATTTTTAAAGACATGCAAACCCAAATTACAAAACCCTATCAGCTCACAGCAGTCAGAATGGCCATCAGCAAAAATGTTTCAAAAAATAAATGCTGAAGGGACTGTGGAGGAATGCGTACACTCGGCCCTAAGGGGGACGTGGTAAGAGCCACTAATGAAAACACAATGGAAGTGCCTTGAAAAGGTAAACACTGAGCTACCCGTCAATCAGTCATACCCACTGCTGGGCCTATCCCCTGAGAAAATGAGAATCAAAACGTCACAGGCTGGCAATCCTGCACTCCAGCCATATTGACCATAGCCAACATTTGGAAGCAATGAAAATGTCCATCAACAGAGGAACGCACCAAGAAGAACTCTTCCATGTACACAATGTAATATTGCTCCAATAATAAATATAAGGTAAATTTAAAAGACAAACATAAGTAAGGAGACATCAGCATTTGTGGGTTTCTTCAGGCACATTCCACTCTAATTTATAACCGAGGAACACCACTGGCCGGAAGGCCTGTTGCCCTAGTACCAGCATGGGGAACGTAGAAAGACCGCCACCCTCTGGCCGTTACCTGCAAACGCAGGTTTAAGCCTGTGCTAATGGTCACCGCAAAATGTCTTCAGGGAGGTAATGGCCAAAAAATTTTAAAATTATGACATACATACTTTAAGAAAACACTTTGAAGAACTAAGCGGTACTCACAGCCTGAAAAATGAAAAGGACCTGCCTTAAAGCTCAGTTTTAATGGATCATGAGACACATGCAAATTCAGCCACAAAGACGTATCAGCTCACACCAGTCAGAATAACCATCAGTAAAAAACCACAAAGAATAAATGCTGAAGGTGCTGTGGAGAAATGCAAACCCTCCACTTTAAGTGGGATGTAACCTGGAGAGAGCCACTCATGAGAGCAGAGTGGAGGTGCCGTTAAAAGGTAAACATTGAGCTACCGTACGATCCAGAGGCTTATTCCTGGACCTATAACCTAAGAAGACAGAATTGGAAAGAAAGAGGCAGGCAAATCTGCATTGCACAGTATTACCATAGCCAAGATATGGAAGTCACCAAAAAGTCCACCGACAGATGGGTGGACAAAGAAGAACTGCTACATGTACAGATGGATTATGAGCTAGCGATAAAATGAAGCAATGCCATTTGCAGCACCATAGATGACTCTAGAAGTAATCACGCAACTTGGAATAAGTGAGAAAACGAAAGACACATATCCTATCATACCACATAGAGGTGTTACCTAAAAATTGATACAAACGAAGATACTTCCACAGAGAAAGGCAATCACAGATTCAGTACAAAAACTTAAGGTTCACCAAATGGAAACGTGTGAGGATTGGGTACATTACCATATTGAGGTGAACAGAGATATACAAACACACGTGAAATATATAATCACCAAAGACCTACAGAATACCAAGAGAAGACTACTCAACATTGTGTCATAACCTACACGGGAAGAGATTCCAAAGAAGAATAGATATATGTATATGTGTGAAGGAACCACGTCTTGCACACCTAGACCAAACAAACCATTGTAATCGAATTTGCTGTGATAAAGAATAAAAATTTTGTTAAAAATACAAACAAGAAGGAATGACACATACACTTAAAGGGCTTTTTCCCGGCACATTCCATTGTACTTTACAACCTAGAACACGACTTCCATTAAGGCTCTGTTGCCCTAGTGACCAGATTTGGTAAAGGAGAAATGCTGCCCCCTTGTGGCCGTTTCCCGCAAGAGCAGCTTTAAACCCACAGCTACTGGTCACTTAAAATTCACAAGGGCTCAGGGCTGTAAAGGACACCTGCCGTCAAAAATTGTGCTCAGGTGGGGAATGGACAAAAGAAATTCAAAACAGGCGAATGTTTCAAGAAGATAGTATGCAGAGGTAAGTATTCCTCACTCTCTTTAAACAAAAAAACAGGAAAATGGGTAAAAGCTCAACCTCAGGAATTATTAGACTCATGCAATCTAATCAACCAAAAGGTTTCAACTCACACCTGTCGACTGACCGTCAGCAAAAAGTCTACCAACAATAAATGCTGATGGGGTTGTAGAGAACTGTGTAACCTCTAGGTGCTGGTGAGATGTAAAGTGGTTAACAGCCAGTAAGGAGTACAGAAAGGAACTGCGTTGAAAAGTGAAAATTGAGGTACCACTCAATGCAACAGGCACACCACTGGGCCACTCACCTGAGAAGACCAGGATCGAAAAGACACAGGCTGCAAAGGCTGCACTGCAGCCTTATTCAAAATAGCCAAGATGGGAAGCAACCAAAATGTCCATCAACAGGTGAATGGATAAAGAAGAAGGAGTCCATGTACACAGTGGAATATTAGCCATGGAAAACAATGAAACACTGCTCTTTGAGGCACCAGAGATGAGCCTGGAGATAATCACAAAACATGAGGTAAGTCGGAAAGCAAAAGACCTATATCCTATGATATCCCTTAGAGGCGTTATCTAATCACTGACACAAATGAACATATTTCCACAGAGAAAGACACTCACAGACTTAGAAAACCAACTATGCTCATCTAAAAGGAAAGGTGGGGGGAATGGATAAATGAGATTAGTGTTACTATACATATCCAAATACATATTATATACATATTTCAAAACGACCGACCATATAGCAAGGGAGGTCTACAGAACACTCTGTAATATTTTACATGGGAAGAGGATCTGTAGAGTAGACATATATAATGTACAAATGAACCAGATTGTGTACCCCTAGGACAAACAATATTCTAGTCCTTACCCCGATTAAAAAAATTAACAAAAACAAGAAGTAATGAGACCTAAACTTATGGGGGTTTCTCCTGGCACATTCCATTCTAGTTTACAACCTAGGAACACGACTTCCAGAAAGGCTCTGCTGCCCTAGTACTCAGATTTGGGAATGGAGAAATGCTGCCTCCTTGTGGCCATTTCCCACAACAGCAGCTTTCAACCCACTGCTAAAGGTCACTAAATATTCACCAACTTGCCATTCTGTAAATGACACCTGCCCTCCAAATAAATCCTGGGATCAAAAATGGAGCAAAAATTTCAAAAGAGGGCAACCTTCCAAGAAGACAATTTCAAGAGCTATGTGGTACTCACAGCTTTTCCTTTAAAGAAGAGGAAAGAAAAAGGTGTGGGAAAATGATATATTTTAGGAATTTTTAAAGACATGCAAACCCAAATTACAAAAACCTATCAGCTCACAGCAGTCAGAATGGCCATCAGCAAAAATGTTTCAAAAAATAAATGCTGAAGGGACTGTGGAGGAATGCGTACACTCGGCCCTAAGGGGGACGTGGTAAGAGCCACTAATGAAAACACAATGGAAGTGCCTTGAAAAGGTAAACACTGAGCTACCCGTCAATCAGTCATACCCACTGCTGGGCCTATCCCCTGAGAAAATGAGAATCAAAACGTCACAGGCTGGCAATCCTGCACTCCAGCCATATTGACCATAGCCAACATTTGAAAGCAATGAAAATGTCCATCAACAGAGGAACGCACCAAGAAGAACTCTTCCATGTACACAATGTAATATTGCTCCAATAATAAATATAAGGTAAATTTAAAAGACAAACATAAGTAAGGAGACATCAGCATTTGTGGGTTTCTTCAGGCACATTCCACTCTAAGTTATAACCGAGGAACACCACTGGCCGGAAGGCCTGTTGCCCTAGTACCAGCATGGGGAACGTAGAAAGACCGCCACCCTCTGGCCGTTACCTGCAAACGCAGGTTTAAGCCTGTGCTAATGGTCACCGCAAAATGTCTTCAGGGAGGTAATGGCCAAAAAATTTTAAAATTATGACATACATACTTTAAGAAAACACTTTGAAGAACTAAGCGGTACTCACAGCCTGAAAAATGAAAAGGACCTGCCTTAAAGCTCAGTTTTAATGGATCATGAGACACATGCAAATTCAGCCACAAAGACGTATCAGCTCACACCAGTCAGAATAACCATCAGTAAAAAACCACAAAGAATAAATGCTGAAGGTGCTGTGGAGAAATGCAAACCCTCCACTTTAAGTGGGATGTAACCTGGAGAGAGCCACTCATGAGAGCAGAGTGGAGGTGCCGTTAAAAGGTAAACATTGAGCTACCGTACGATCCAGAGGCTTATTCCTGGACCTATAACCTAAGAAGACAGAATTGGAAAGAAAGAGGCAGGCAAATCTGCATTGCACAGTATTACCATAGCCAAGATATGGAAGTCACCAAAAAGTCCACCGACAGATGGGTGGACAAAGAAGAACTGCTACATGTACAGATGGATTATGAGCTAGCGATAAAATGAAGCAATGCCATTTGCAGCACCATAGATGACTCTAGAAGTAATCACGCAACTTGGAATAAGTGAGAAAACGAAAGACACATATCCTATCATACCACATAGAGGTGTTACCTAAAAATTGATACAAACGAAGATACTTCCACAGAGAAAGGCAATCACAGATTCAGTACAAAAACTTAAGGTTCACCAAATGGAAACGTGTGAGGATTGGGTACATTACCATATTGAGGTGAACAGAGATATACAAACACACGTGAAATATATAATCACCAAAGACCTACAGAATACCAAGAGAAGACTACTCAACATTGTGTCATAACCTACACGGGAAGAGATTCCAAAGAAGAATAGATATATGTATATGTGTGAAGGAACCACGTCTTGCACACCTAGACCAAACAAACCATTGTAATCGAATTTGCTGTGATAAAGAATAAAAATTTTGTTAAAAATACAAACAAGAAGGAATGACACATACACTTAAAGGGCTTTTTCCCGGCACATTCCATTGTAACTTACAACCTAGAACACGACTTCCATTAAGGCTCTGTTGCCCTAGTGACCAGATTTGGTAAAGGAGAAATGCTGCCCCCTTGTGGCCGTTTCCCGCAAGAGCAGCTTTAAACCCACAGCTACTGGTCACTTAAAATTCACAAGGGCTCAGGGCTGTAAAGGACACCTGCCGTCAAAAATTGTGCTCAGGTGGGGAATGGACAAAAGAAATTCAAAACAGGCGAATGTTTCAAGAAGATAGTATGCAGAGGTAAGTATTCCTCACTCTCTTTAAACAAAAAAACAGGAAAATGGGTAAAAGCTCAACCTCAGGAATTATTAGACTCATGCAATCTAATCAACCAAAAGGTTTCAACTCACACCTGTCCACTGACCGTCAGCAAAAAGTCTACCAACAATAAATGCTGACGGGGTTGTAGAGAACTGTGTAACCTCTAGGTGCTGGTGAGATGTAAAGTGGTTAACAGCCAGTAAGGAGTACCAAAAGGAACTGCGTTAAAAAGTGAAAATTGAGGTACCACTCAATGCAACAGGCACACCACTGGGCCTCTCACCTGAGAAGACCAGGATCGAAAAGACACAGGCTGCAAAGGCTGCACTGCAGCCTTATTCAAAATAGCCAAGATGGGAAGCAACCAAAATGTCCATCAACAGGTGAATGGATAAAGAAGAAGGAGTCCATGTACACAATGGAATATTAGCCATGGAAAACAATGAAACACTGCTCTTTGAGGCACCAGAGATGAGCCTGGAGATAATCACAAAACATGAGGTAAGTCGGAAAGCAAAAGACCTATATCCTATGATATCCCTTAGAGGCGTTATCTAATCACTGACACAAATGAACATATTTCCACAGAGAAAGACACTCACAGACTTAGAAAACCAACTATGCTCATCTAAAAGGAAAGGTGGGGGGAATGGATAAATGAGATTAGTGTTACTATACATATCCAAATACATATTATATACATATTTCAAAACGACCGACCATATAGCAAGGGAGGTCTACAGAACACTCTGTAATATTTTACATGGGAAGAGGATCTGTAGAGTAGACATATATAATGTACAATTGAACCAGATTGTGTACCCCTAGGACAAACAATATTCTAGTCCTTACCCCGATTAAAAAAATTAACAAAAACAAGAAGTAATGAGACCTAAACTTATGGGGGTTTCTCCTGGCACATTCCATTCTAATTTACAACCTAGGAACACGACTTCCAGAAAGGCTCTGCTGCCCTAGTACTCAGATTTGGGAATGGAGAAATGCTGCCTCCTTGTGGCCATTTCCCACAACAGCAGCTTTCAACCCACTGCTAAAGGTCACTAAATATTCACCAACTTGCCATTCTGTAAATGACACCTGCCCTCCAAATAAATCCTGGGATCAAAAATGGAGCAAAAATTTCAAAAGAGGGCAACCTTCCAAGAAGACAATTTCAAGAGCTATGTGGTACTCACAGCTTTTCCTTTAAAGAAGAGGAAAGAAAAAGGTGTGGGAAAATGATATATTTTAGGAATTTTTAAAGACATGCAAACCCAAATTACAAAACCCTATCAGCTCACAGCAGTCAGAATGGCCATCAGCAAAAATGTTTCAAAAAATAAATGCTGAAGGGACTGTGGAGGAATGCGTACACTCGGCCCTAAGGGGGACGTGGTAAGAGCCACTAATGAAAACACAATGGAAGTGCCTTGAAAAGGTAAACACTGAGCTACCCGTCAATCAGTCATACCCACTGCTGGGCCTATCCCCTGAGAAAATGAGAATCAAAACGTCACAGGCTGGCAATCCTGCACTCCAGCCATATTGACCATAGCCAACATTTGGAAGCAATGAAAATGTCCATCAACAGAGGAACGCACCAAGAAGAACTCTTCCATGTACACAATGTAATATTGCTCCAATAATAAATATAAGGTAAATTTAAAAGACAAACATAAGTAAGGAGACATCAGCATTTGTGGGTTTCTTCAGGCACATTCCACTCTAATTTATAACCGAGGAACACCACTGGCCGGAAGGCCTGTTGCCCTAGTACCAGCATGGGGAACGTAGAAAGACCGCCACCCTCTGGCCGTTACCTGCAAACGCAGGTTTAAGCCTGTGCTAATGGTCACCGCAAAATGTCTTCAGGGAGGTAATGGCCAAAAAATTTTAAAATTATGACATACATACTTTAAGAAAACACTTTGAAGAACTAAGCGGTACTCACAGCCTGAAAAATGAAAAGGACCTGCCTTAAAGCTCAGTTTTAATGGATCATGAGACACATGCAAATTCAGCCACAAAGACGTATCAGCTCACACCAGTCAGAATAACCATCAGTAAAAAACCACAAAGAATAAATGCTGAAGGTGCTGTGGAGAAATGCAAACCCTCCACTTTAAGTGGGATGTAACCTGGAGAGAGCCACTCATGAGAGCAGAGTGGAGGTGCCGTTAAAAGGTAAACATTGAGCTACCGTACGATCCAGAGGCTTATTCCTGGACCTATAACCTAAGAAGACAGAATTGGAAAGAAAGAGGCAGGCAAATCTGCATTGCACAGTATTACCATAGCCAAGATATGGAAGTCACCAAAAAGTCCACCGACAGATGGGTGGACAAAGAAGAACTGCTACATGTACAGATGGATTATGAGCTAGCGATAAAATGAAGCAATGCCATTTGCAGCACCATAGATGACTCTAGAAGTAATCACGCAACTTGGAATAAGTGAGAAAACGAAAGACACATATCCTATCATACCACATAGAGGTGTTACCTAAAAATTGATACAAACGAAGATACTTCCACAGAGAAAGGCAATCACAGATTCAGTACAAAAACTTAAGGTTCACCAAATGGAAACGTGTGAGGATTGGGTACATTACCATATTGAGGTGAACAGAGATATACAAACACACGTGAAATATATAATCACCAAAGACCTACAGAATACCAAGAGAAGACTACTCAACATTGTGTCATAACCTACACGGGAAGAGATTCCAAAGAAGAATAGATATATGTATATGTGTGAAGGAACCACGTCTTGCACACCTAGACCAAACAAACCATTGTAATCGAATTTGCTGTGATAAAGAATAAAAATTTTGTTAAAAATACAAACAAGAAGGAATGACACATACACTTAAAGGGCTTTTTCCCGGCACATTCCATTGTAACTTACAACCTAGAACACGACTTCCATTAAGGCTCTGTTGCCCTAGTGACCAGATTTGGTAAAGGAGAAATGCTGCCCCCTTGTGGCCGTTTCCCGCAAGAGCAGCTTTAAACCCACAGCTACTGGTCACTTAAAATTCACAAGGGCTCAGGGCTGTAAAGGACACCTGCCGTCAAAAATTGTGCTCAGGTGGGGAATGGACAAAAGAAATTCAAAACAGGCGAATGTTTCAAGAAGATAGTATGCAGAGGTAAGTATTCCTCACTCTCTTTAAACAAAAAAACAGGAAAATGGGTAAAAGCTCAACCTCAGGAATTATTAGACTCATGCAATCTAATCAACCAAAAGGTTTCAACTCACACCTGTCCACTGACCGTCAGCAAAAAGTCTACCAACAATAAATGCTGACGGGGTTGTAGAGAACTGTGTAACCTCTAGGTGCTGGTGAGATGTAAAGTGGTTAACAGCCAGTAAGGAGTACCAAAAGGAACTGCGTTAAAAAGTGAAAATTGAGGTACCACTCAATGCAACAGGCACACCACTGGGCCTCTCACCTGAGAAGACCAGGATCGAAAAGACACAGGCTGCAAAGGCTGCACTGCAGCCTTATTCAAAATAGCCAAGATGGGAAGCAACCAAAATGTCCATCAACAGGTGAATGGATAAAGAAGAAGGAGTCCATGTACACAATGGAATATTAGCCATGGAAAACAATGAAACACTGCTCTTTGAGGCACCAGAGATGAGCCTGGAGATAATCACAAAACATGAGGTAAGTCGGAAAGCAAAAGACCTATATCCTATGATATCCCTTAGAGGCGTTATCTAATCACTGACACAAATGAACATATTTCCACAGAGAAAGACACTCACAGACTTAGAAAACCAACTATGCTCATCTAAAAGGAAAGGTGGGGGGAATGGATAAATGAGATTAGTGTTACTATACATATCCAAATACATATTATATACATATTTCAAAACGACCGACCATATAGCAAGGGAGGTCTACAGAACACTCTGTAATATTTTACATGGGAAGAGGATCTGTAGAGTAGACATATATAATGTACAATTGAACCAGATTGTGTACCCCTAGGACAAACAATATTCTAGTCCTTACCCCGATTAAAAAAATTAACAAAAACAAGAAGTAATGAGACCTAAACTTATGGGGGTTTCTCCTGGCACATTCCATTCTAATTTACAACCTAGGAACACGACTTCCAGAAAGGCTCTGCTGCCCTAGTACTCAGATTTGGGAATGGAGAAATGCTGCCTCCTTGTGGCCATTTCCCACAACAGCAGCTTTCAACCCACTGCTAAAGGTCACTAAATATTCACCAACTTGCCATTCTGTAAATGACACCTGCCCTCCAAATAAATCCTGGGATCAAAAATGGAGCAAAAATTTCAAAAGAGGGCAACCTTCCAAGAAGACAATTTCAAGAGCTATGTGGTACTCACAGCTTTTCCTTTAAAGAAGAGGAAAGAAAAAGGTGTGGGAAAATGATATATTTTAGGAATTTTTAAAGACATGCAAACCCAAATTACAAAACCCTATCAGCTCACAGCAGTCAGAATGGCCATCAGCAAAAATGTTTCAAAAAATAAATGCTGAAGGGACTGTGGAGGAATGCGTACACTCGGCCCTAAGGGGGACGTGGTAAGAGCCACTAATGAAAACACAATGGAAGTGCCTTGAAAAGGTAAACACTGAGCTACCCGTCAATCAGTCATACCCACTGCTGGGCCTATCCCCTGAGAAAATGAGAATCAAAACGTCACAGGCTGGCAATCCTGCACTCCAGCCATATTGACCATAGCCAACATTTGGAAGCAATGAAAATGTCCATCAACAGAGGAACGCACCAAGAAGAACTCTTCCATGTACACAATGTAATATTGCTCCAATAATAAATATAAGGTAAATTTAAAAGACAAACATAAGTAAGGAGACATCAGCATTTGTGGGTTTCTTCAGGCACATTCCACTCTAATTTATAACCGAGGAACACCACTGGCCGGAAGGCCTGTTGCCCTAGTACCAGCATGGGGAACGTAGAAAGACCGCCACCCTCTGGCCGTTACCTGCAAACGCAGGTTTAAGCCTGTGCTAATGGTCACCGCAAAATGTCTTCAGGGAGGTAATGGCCAAAAAATTTTAAAATTATGACATACATACTTTAAGAAAACACTTTGAAGAACTAAGCGGTACTCACAGCCTGAAAAATGAAAAGGACCTGCCTTAAAGCTCAGTTTTAATGGATCATGAGACACATGCAAATTCAGCCACAAAGACGTATCAGCTCACACCAGTCAGAATAACCATCAGTAAAAAACCACAAAGAATAAATGCTGAAGGTGCTGTGGAGAAATGCAAACCCTCCACTTTAAGTGGGATGTAACCTGGAGAGAGCCACTCATGAGAGCAGAGTGGAGGTGCCGTTAAAAGGTAAACATTGAGCTACCGTACGATCCAGAGGCTTATTCCTGGACCTATAACCTAAGAAGACAGAATTGGAAAGAAAGAGGCAGGCAAATCTGCATTGCACAGTATTACCATAGCCAAGATATGGAAGTCACCAAAAAGTCCACCGACAGATGGGTGGACAAAGAAGAACTGCTACATGTACAGATGGATTATGAGCTAGCGATAAAATGAAGCAATGCCATTTGCAGCACCATAGATGACTCTAGAAGTAATCACGCAACTTGGAATAAGTGAGAAAACGAAAGACACATATCCTATCATACCACATAGAGGTGTTACCTAAAAATTGATACAAACGAAGATACTTCCACAGAGAAAGGCAATCACAGATTCAGTACAAAAACTTAAGGTTCACCAAATGGAAACGTGTGAGGATTGGGTACATTACCATATTGAGGTGAACAGAGATATACAAACACACGTGAAATATATAATCACCAAAGACCTACAGAATACCAAGAGAAGACTACTCAACATTGTGTCATAACCTACACGGGAAGAGATTCCAAAGAAGAATAGATATATGTATATGTGTGAAGGAACCACGTCTTGCACACCTAGACCAAACAAACCATTGTAATCGAATTTGCTGTGATAAAGAATAAAAATTTTGTTAAAAATACAAACAAGAAGGAATGACACATACACTTAAAGGGCTTTTTCCCGGCACATTCCATTCTACTTTACAACCTAGAACACGACTTCCATTAAGGCTCTGTTGCCCTAGTGACCAGATTTGGTAAAGGAGAAATGCTGCCCCCTTGTGGCCGTTTCCCGCAAGAGCAGCTTTAAACCCACAGCTACTGGTCACTTAAAATTCACAAGGGCTCAGGGCTGTAAAGGACACCTGCCATCAAAAATTGTGCTCAGGTGGGGAATGGACAAAAGAAATTCAAAACAGGCGAATGTTTCAAGAAGATAGTATGCAGAGGTAAGTATTCCTCACTCTCTTTAAACAAAAAAACAGGAAAATGGGTAAAAGCTCAACCTCAGGAATTATTAGACTCATGCAATCTAATCAACCAAAAGGTTTCAACTCACACCTGTCGACTGACCGTCAGCAAAAAGTCTACCAACAATAAATGCTGATGGGGTTGTAGAGAACTGTGTAACCTCTAGGTGCTGGTGAGATGTAAAGTGGTTAACAGCCAGTAAGGAGTACAGAAAGGAACTGCGTTGAAAAGTGAAAATTGAGGTACCACTCAATGCAACAGGCACACCACTGGGCCACTCACCTGAGAAGACCAGGATCGAAAAGACACAGGCTGCAAAGGCTGCACTGCAGCCTTATTCAAAATAGCCAAGATGGGAAGCAACCAAAATGTCCATCAACAGGTGAATGGATAAAGAAGAAGGAGTCCATGTACACAGTGGAATATTAGCCATGGAAAACAATGAAACACTGCTCTTTGAGGCACCAGAGATGAGCCTGGAGATAATCACAAAACATGAGGTAAGTCGGAAAGCAAAAGACCTATATCCTATGA
This sequence comes from Eschrichtius robustus, assembly GCF_028021215.1. Classification (NCBI taxonomy): domain Eukaryota; kingdom Metazoa; phylum Chordata; class Mammalia; order Artiodactyla; family Eschrichtiidae; genus Eschrichtius; species Eschrichtius robustus. Next base: position 105,266,251 of record NC_090828.1, read on the forward strand.
TATCCCTTAGAGGCGTTATCTAATCACTGACACAAATGAACATATTTCCACAGAGAAAGACACTCACAGACTTAGAAAACCAACTATGCTCATCTAAAAGGAAAGGTGGGGGGAATGGATAAATGAGATTAGTGTTACTATACATATCCAAATACATATTATATACATATTTCAAAACGACCGACCATATAGCAAGGGAGGTCTACAGAACACTCTGTAATATTTTACATGGGAAGAGGATCTGTAGAGTAGACATATATAATGTACAAATGAACCAGATTGTGTACCCCTAGGACAAACAATATTCTAGTCCTTACCCCGATTAAAAAAATTAACAAAAACAAGAAGTAATGAGACCTAAACTTATGGGGGTTTCTCCTGGCACATTCCATTCTAGTTTACAACCTAGGAACACGACTTCCAGAAAGGCTCTGCTGCCCTAGTACTCAGATTTGGGAATGGAGAAATGCTGCCTCCTTGTGGCCATTTCCCACAACAGCAGCTTTCAACCCACTGCTAAAGGTCACTAAATATTCACCAACTTGCCATTCTGTAAATGACACCTGCCCTCCAAATAAATCCTGGGATCAAAAATGGAGCAAAAATTTCAAAAGAGGGCAACCTTCCAAGAAGACAATTTCAAGAGCTATGTGGTACTCACAGCTTTTCCTTTAAAGAAGAGGAAAGAAAAAGGTGTGGGAAAATGATATATTTTAGGAATTTTTAAAGACATGCAAACCCAAATTACAAAACCCTATCAGCTCACAGCAGTCAGAATGGCCATCAGCAAAAATGTTTCAAAAAATAAATGCTGAAGGGACTGTGGAGGAATGCGTACACTCGGCCCTAAGGGGGACGTGGTAAGAGCCACTAATGAAAACACAATGGAAGTGCCTTGAAAAGGTAAACACTGAGCTACCCGTCAATCAGTCATACCCACTGCTGGGCCTATCCCCTGAGAAAATGAGAATCAAAACGTCACAGGCTGGCAATCCTGCACTCCAGCCATATTGACCATAGCCAACATTTGGAAGCAATGAAAATGTCCATCAACAGAGGAACGCACCAAGAAGAACTCTTCCATGTACACAATGTAATATTGCTCCAATAATAAATATAAGGTAAATTTAAAAGACAAACATAAGTAAGGAGACATCAGCATTTGTGGGTTTCTTCAGGCACATTCCACTCTAATTTATAACCGAGGAACACCACTGGCCGGAAGGCCTGTTGCCCTAGTACCAGCATGGGGAACGTAGAAAGACCGCCACCCTCTGGCCGTTACCTGCAAACGCAGGTTTAAGCCTGTGCTAATGGTCACCGCAAAATGTCTTCAGGGAGGTAATGGCCAAAAAATTTTAAAATTATGACATACATACTTTAAGAAAACACTTTGAAGAACTAAGCGGTACTCACAGCCTGAAAAATGAAAAGGACCTGCCTTAAAGCTCAGTTTTAATGGATCATGAGACACATGCAAATTCAGCCACAAAGACGTATCAGCTCACACCAGTCAGAATAACCATCAGTAAAAAACCACAAAGAATAAATGCTGAAGGTGCTGTGGAGAAATGCAAACCCTCCACTTTAAGTGGGATGTAACCTGGAGAGAGCCACTCATGAGAGCAGAGTGGAGGTGCCGTTAAAAGGTAAACATTGAGCTACCGTACGATCCAGAGGCTTATTCCTGGACCTATAACCTAAGAAGACAGAATTGGAAAGAAAGAGGCAGGCAAATCTGCATTGCACAGTATTACCATAGCCAAGATATGGAAGTCACCAAAAAGTCCACCGACAGATGGGTGGACAAAGAAGAACTGCTACATGTACAGATGGATTATGAGCTAGCGATAAAATGAAGCAATGCCATTTGCAGCACCATAGATGACTCTAGAAGTAATCACGCAACTTGGAATAAGTGAGAAAACGAAAGACACATATCCTATCATACCACATAGAGGTGTTACCTAAAAATTGATACAAACGAAGATACTTCCACAGAGAAAGGCAATCACAGATTCAGTACAAAAACTTAAGGTTCACCAAATGGAAACGTGTGAGGATTGGGTACATTACCATATTGAGGTGAACAGAGATATACAAACACACGTGAAATATATAATCACCAAAGACCTACAGAATACCAAGAGAAGACTACTCAACATTGTGTCATAACCTACACGGGAAGAGATTCCAAAGAAGAATAGATATATGTATATGTGTGAAGGAACCACGTCTTGCACACCTAGACCAAACAAACCATTGTAATCGAATTTGCTGTGATAAAGAATAAAAATTTTGTTAAAAATACAAACAAGAAGGAATGACACATACACTTAAAGGGCTTTTTCCCGGCACATTCCATTGTAACTTACAACCTAGAACACGACTTCCATTAAGGCTCTGTTGCCCTAGTGACCAGATTTGGTAAAGGAGAAATGCTGCCCCCTTGTGGCCGTTTCCCGCAAGAGCAGCTTTAAACCCACAGCTACTGGTCACTTAAAATTCACAAGGGCTCAGGGCTGTAAAGGACACCTGCCGTCAAAAATTGTGCTCAGGTGGGGAATGGACAAAAGAAATTCAAAACAGGCGAATGTTTCAAGAAGATAGTATGCAGAGGTAAGTATTCCTCACTCTCTTTAAACAAAAAAACAGGAAAATGGGTAAAAGCTCAACCTCAGGAATTATTAGACTCATGCAATCTAATCAACCAAAAGGTTTCAACTCACACCTGTCCACTGACCGTCAGCAAAAAGTCTACCAACAATAAATGCTGACGGGGTTGTAGAGAACTGTGTAACCTCTAGGTGCTGGTGAGATGTAAAGTGGTTAACAGCCAGTAAGGAGTACCAAAAGGAACTGCGTTAAAAAGTGAAAATTGAGGTACCACTCAATGCAACAGGCACACCACTGGGCCTCTCACCTGAGAAGACCAGGATCGAAAAGACACAGGCTGCAAAGGCTGCACTGCAGCCTTATTCAAAATAGCCAAGATGGGAAGCAACCAAAATGTCCATCAACAGGTGAATGGATAAAGAAGAAGGAGTCCATGTACACAATGGAATATTAGCCATGGAAAACAATGAAACACTGCTCTTTGAGGCACCAGAGATGAGCCTGGAGATAATCACAAAACATGAGGTAAGTCGGAAAGCAAAAGACCTATATCCTATGATATCCCTTAGAGGCGTTATCTAATCACTGACACAAATGAACATATTTCCACAGAGAAAGACACTCACAGACTTAGAAAACCAACTATGCTCATCTAAAAGGAAAGGTGGGGGGAATGGATAAATGAGATTAGTGTTACTATACATATCCAAATACATATTATATACATATTTCAAAACGACCGACCATATAGCAAGGGAGGTCTACAGAACACTCTGTAATATTTTACATGGGAAGAGGATCTGTAGAGTAGACATATATAATGTACAATTGAACCAGATTGTGTACCCCTAGGACAAACAATATTCTAGTCCTTACCCCGATTAAAAAAATTAACAAAAACAAGAAGTAATGAGACCTAAACTTATGGGGGTTTCTCCTGGCACATTCCATTCTAATTTACAACCTAGGAACACGACTTCCAGAAAGGCTCTGCTGCCCTAGTACTCAGATTTGGGAATGGAGAAATGCTGCCTCCTTGTGGCCATTTCCCACAACAGCAGCTTTCAACCCACTGCTAAAGGTCACTAAATATTCACCAACTTGCCATTCTGTAAATGACACCTGCCCTCCAAATAAATCCTGGGATCAAAAATGGAGCAAAAATTTCAAAAGAGGGCAACCTTCCAAGAAGACAATTTCAAGAGCTATGTGGTACTCACAGCTTTTCCTTTAAAGAAGAGGAAAGAAAAAGGTGTGGGAAAATGATATATTTTAGGAATTTTTAAAGACATGCAAACCCAAATTACAAAACCCTATCAGCTCACAGCAGTCAGAATGGCCATCAGCAAAAATGTTTCAAAAAATAAATGCTGAAGGGACTGTGGAGGAATGCGTACACTCGGCCCTAAGGGGGACGTGGTAAGAGCCACTAATGAAAACACAATGGAAGTGCCTTGAAAAGGTAAACACTGAGCTACCCGTCAATCAGTCATACCCACTGCTGGGCCTATCCCCTGAGAAAATGAGAATCAAAACGTCACAGGCTGGCAATCCTGCACTCCAGCCATATTGACCATAGCCAACATTTGGAAGCAATGAAAATGTCCATCAACAGAGGAACGCACCAAGAAGAACTCTTCCATGTACACAATGTAATATTGCTCCAATAATAAATATAAGGTAAATTTAAAAGACAAACATAAGTAAGGAGACATCAGCATTTGTGGGTTTCTTCAGGCACATTCCACTCTAATTTATAACCGAGGAACACCACTGGCCGGAAGGCCTGTTGCCCTAGTACCAGCATGGGGAACGTAGAAAGACCGCCACCCTCTGGCCGTTACCTGCAAACGCAGGTTTAAGCCTGTGCTAATGGTCACCGCAAAATGTCTTCAGGGAGGTAATGGCCAAAAAATTTTAAAATTATGACATACATACTTTAAGAAAACACTTTGAAGAACTAAGCGGTACTCACAGCCTGAAAAATGAAAAGGACCTGCCTTAAAGCTCAGTTTTAATGGATCATGAGACACATGCAAATTCAGCCACAAAGACGTATCAGCTCACACCAGTCAGAATAACCATCAGTAAAAAACCACAAAGAATAAATGCTGAAGGTGCTGTGGAGAAATGCAAACCCTCCACTTTAAGTGGGATGTAACCTGGAGAGAGCCACTCATGAGAGCAGAGTGGAGGTGCCGTTAAAAGGTAAACATTGAGCTACCGTACGATCCAGAGGCTTATTCCTGGACCTATAACCTAAGAAGACAGAATTGGAAAGAAAGAGGCAGGCAAATCTGCATTGCACAGTATTACCATAGCCAAGATATGGAAGTCACCAAAAAGTCCACCGACAGATGGGTGGACAAAGAAGAACTGCTACATGTACAGATGGATTATGAGCTAGCGATAAAATGAAGCAATGCCATTTGCAGCACCATAGATGACTCTAGAAGTAATCACGCAACTTGGAATAAGTGAGAAAACGAAAGACACATATCCTATCATACCACATAGAGGTGTTACCTAAAAATTGATACAAACGAAGATACTTCCACAGAGAAAGGCAATCACAGATTCAGTACAAAAACTTAAGGTTCACCAAATGGAAACGTGTGAGGATTGGGTACATTACCATATTGAGGTGAACAGAGATATACAAACACACGTGAAATATATAATCACCAAAGACCTACAGAATACCAAGAGAAGACTACTCAACATTGTGTCATAACCTACACGGGAAGAGATTCCAAAGAAGAATAGATATATGTATATGTGTGAAGGAACCACGTCTTGCACACCTAGACCAAACAAACCATTGTAATCGAATTTGCTGTGATAAAGAATAAAAATTTTGTTAAAAATACAAACAAGAAGGAATGACACATACACTTAAAGGGCTTTTTCCCGGCACATTCCATTCTACTTTACAACCTAGAACACGACTTCCATTAAGGCTCTGTTGCCCTAGTGACCAGATTTGGTAAAGGAGAAATGCTGCCCCCTTGTGGCCGTTTCCCGCAAGAGCAGCTTTAAACCCACAGCTACTGGTCACTTAAAATTCACAAGGGCTCAGGGCTGTAAAGGACACCTGCCATCAAAAATTGTGCTCAGGTGGGGAATGGACAAAAGAAATTCAAAACAGGCGAATGTTTCAAGAAGATAGTATGCAGAGGTAAGTATTCCTCACTCTCTTTAAACAAAAAAACAGGAAAATGGGTAAAAGCTCAACCTCAGGAATTATTAGACTCATGCAATCTAATCAACCAAAAGGTTTCAACTCACACCTGTCGACTGACCGTCAGCAAAAAGTCTACCAACAATAAATGCTGATGGGGTTGTAGAGAACTGTGTAACCTCTAGGTGCTGGTGAGATGTAAAGTGGTTAACAGCCAGTAAGGAGTACAGAAAGGAACTGCGTTGAAAAGTGAAAATTGAGGTACCACTCAATGCAACAGGCACACCACTGGGCCACTCACCTGAGAAGACCAGGATCGAAAAGACACAGGCTGCAAAGGCTGCACTGCAGCCTTATTCAAAATAGCCAAGATGGGAAGCAACCAAAATGTCCATCAACAGGTGAATGGATAAAGAAGAAGGAGTCCATGTACACAGTGGAATATTAGCCATGGAAAACAATGAAACACTGCTCTTTGAGGCACCAGAGATGAGCCTGGAGATAATCACAAAACATGAGGTAAGTCGGAAAGCAAAAGACCTATATCCTATGATATCCCTTAGAGGCGTTATCTAATCACTGACACAAATGAACATATTTCCACAGAGAAAGACACTCACAGACTTAGAAAACCAACTATGCTCATCTAAAAGGAAAGGTGGGGGGAATGGATAAATGAGATTAGTGTTACTATACATATCCAAATACATATTATATACATATTTCAAAACGACCGACCATATAGCAAGGGAGGTCTACAGAACACTCTGTAATATTTTACATGGGAAGAGGATCTGTAGAGTAGACATATATAATGTACAAATGAACCAGATTGTGTACCCCTAGGACAAACAATATTCTAGTCCTTACCCCGATTAAAAAAATTAACAAAAACAAGAAGTAATGAGACCTAAACTTATGGGGGTTTCTCCTGGCACATTCCATTCTAGTTTACAACCTAGGAACACGACTTCCAGAAAGGCTCTGCTGCCCTAGTACTCAGATTTGGGAATGGAGAAATGCTGCCTCCTTGTGGCCATTTCCCACAACAGCAGCTTTCAACCCACTGCTAAAGGTCACTAAATATTCACCAACTTGCCATTCTGTAAATGACACCTGCCCTCCAAATAAATCCTGGGATCAAAAATGGAGCAAAAATTTCAAAAGAGGGCAACCTTCCAAGAAGACAATTTCAAGAGCTATGTGGTACTCACAGCTTTTCCTTTAAAGAAGAGGAAAGAAAAAGGTGTGGGAAAATGATATATTTTAGGAATTTTTAAAGACATGCAAACCCAAATTACAAAAACCTATCAGCTCACAGCAGTCAGAATGGCCATCAGCAAAAATGTTTCAAAAAATAAATGCTGAAGGGACTGTGGAGGAATGCGTACACTCGGCCCTAAGGGGGACGTGGTAAGAGCCACTAATGAAAACACAATGGAAGTGCCTTGAAAAGGTAAACACTGAGCTACCCGTCAATCAGTCATACCCACTGCTGGGCCTATCCCCTGAGAAAATGAGAATCAAAACGTCACAGGCTGGCAATCCTGCACTCCAGCCATATTGACCATAGCCAACATTTGAAAGCAATGAAAATGTCCATCAACAGAGGAACGCACCAAGAAGAACTCTTCCATGTACACAATGTAATATTGCTCCAATAATAAATATAAGGTAAATTTAAAAGACAAACATAAGTAAGGAGACATCAGCATTTGTGGGTTTCTTCAGGCACATTCCACTCTAATTTATAACCGAGGAACACCACTGGCCGGAAGGCCTGTTGCCCTAGTACCAGCATGGGGAACGTAGAAAGACCGCCACCCTCTGGCCGTTACCTGCAAACGCAGGTTTAAGCCTGTGCTAATGGTCACCGCAAAATGTCTTCAGGGAGGTAATGGCCAAAAAATTTTAAAATTATGACATACATACTTTAAGAAAACACTTTGAAGAACTAAGCGGTACTCACAGCCTGAAAAATGAAAAGGACCTGCCTTAAAGCTCAGTTTTAATGGATCATGAGACACATGCAAATTCAGCCACAAAGACGTATCAGCTCACACCAGTCAGAATAACCATCAGTAAAAAACCACAAAGAATAAATGCTGAAGGTGCTGTGGAGAAATGCAAACCCTCCACTTTAAGTGGGATGTAACCTGGAGAGAGCCACTCATGAGAGCAGAGTGGAGGTGCCGTTAAAAGGTAAACATTGAGCTACCGTACGATCCAGAGGCTTATTCCTGGACCTATAACCTAAGAAGACAGAATTGGAAAGAAAGAGGCAGGCAAATCTGCATTGCACAGTATTACCATAGCCAAGATATGGAAGTCACCAAAAAGTCCACCGACAGATGGGTGGACAAAGAAGAACTGCTACATGTACAGATGGATTATGAGCTAGCGATAAAATGAAGCAATGCCATTTGCAGCACCATAGATGACTCTAGAAGTAATCACGCAACTTGGAATAAGTGAGAAAACGAAAGACACATATCCTATCATACCACATAGAGGTGTTACCTAAAAATTGATACAAACGAAGATACTTCCACAGAGAAAGGCAATCACAGATTCAGTACAAAAACTTAAGGTTCACCAAATGGAAACGTGTGAGGATTGGGTACATTACCATATTGAGGTGAACAGAGATATACAAACACACGTGAAATATATAATCACCAAAGACCTACAGAATACCAAGAGAAGACTACTCAACATTGTGTCATAACCTACACGGGAAGAGATTCCAAAGAAGAATAGATATATGTATATGTGTGAAGGAACCACGTCTTGCACACCTAGACCAAACAAACCATTGTAATCGAATTTGCTGTGATAAAGAATAAAAATTTTGTTAAAAATACAAACAAGAAGGAATGACACATACACTTAAAGGGCTTTTTCCCGGCACATTCCATTGTACTTTACAACCTAGAACACGACTTCCATTAAGGCTCTGTTGCCCTAGTGACCAGATTTGGTAAAGGAGAAATGCTGCCCCCTTGTGGCCGTTTCCCGCAAGAGCAGCTTTAAACCCACAGCTACTGGTCACTTAAAATTCACAAGGGCTCAGGGCTGTAAAGGACACCTGCCATCAAAAATTGTGCTCAGGTGGGGAATGGACAAAAGAAATTCAAAACAGGCGAATGTTTCAAGAAGATAGTATGCAGAGGTAAGTATTCCTCACTCTCTTTAAACAAAAAAACAGGAAAATGGGTAAAAGCTCAACCTCAGGAATTATTAGACTCATGCAATCTAATCAACCAAAAGGTTTCAACTCACACCTGTCGACTGACCGTCAGCAAAAAGTCTACCAACAATAAATGCTGACGGGGTTGTAGAGAACTGTGTAACCTCTAGGTGCTGGTGGGAAGGAAAGTGGTTAACAGCCAATAATGACTACCGAAAGGAACTGCGTTGAAAAGTGAAAACTGAGGTACCATTCAATCCAGCAGGCACACCACTGGGCCTCTCACCTGAGAAGACCAGGATCGAAAAGACACAGGCTGCAAAGGCTGCACTGCAGCCTTATTCAAAATAGCCAAGATGGGAAGCAACCAAAATGTCCATCAACAGGTGAATGGATAAAGAAGAAGGAGTCCATGTACACAATGGAATATTAGCCATGGAAAACAATGAAACACTGCTCTTTGAGGCACCAGAGATGAGCCTGGAGATAATCACAAAACATGAGGTAAGTCGGAAAGCAAAAGACCTATATCCTATGATATCCCTTAGAGGCGTTATCTAATCACTGACACAAATGAACATATTTCCACAGAGAAAGACACTCACAGACTTAGAAAACCAACTATGCTCATCTAAAAGGAAAGGTGGGGGGAATGGATAAATGAGATTAGTGTTACTATACATATCCAAATACATATTATATACATATTTCAAAACGACCGACCATATAGCAAGGGAGGTCTACAGAACACTCTGTAATATTTTACATGGGAAGAGGATCTGTAGAGTAGACATATATAATGTACATTTGAACCAGATTGTGTACCCCTAGGACAAACAATATTCTAGTCCTTACCCCGATTAAAAAAATTAACAAAAACAAGAAGTAATGAGACCTAAACTTATGGGGGTTTCTCCTGGCACATTCCACTCTAATTTACAACCTAGGAACACGACTTCCAGAAAGGCTCTGCTGCCCTAGTACTCAGATTTGGGAATGGAGAAATGCTGCCTCCTTGTGGCCATTTCCCACAACAGCAGCTTTCAACCCACTGCTAAAGGTCACTAAATATTCACCAACTTGCCATTCTGTAAATGACACCTGCCCTCCAAATAAATCCTGGGATCAAAAATGGAGCAAAAATTTCAAAAGAGGGCAACCTTCCAAGAAGACAATTTCAAGAGCTATGTGGTACTCACAGCTTTTCCTTTAAAGAAGAGGAAAGAAAAAGGTGTGGGAAAATGATATATTTTAGGAATTTTTAAAGACATGCAAACCCAAATTACAAAAACCTATCAGCTCACAGCAGTCAGAATGGCCATCAGCAAAAATGTTTCAAAAAATAAATGCTGAAGGGACTGTGGAGGAATGCGTACACTCGGCCCTAAGGGGGACGTGGTAAGAGCCACTAATGAAAACACAATGGAAGTGCCTTGAAAAGGTAAACACTGAGCTACCCGTCAATCAGTCATACCCACTGCTGGGCCTATCCCCTGAGAAAATGAGAATCAAAACGTCACAGGCTGGCAATCCTGCACTCCAGCCATATTGACCATAGCCAACATTTGGAAGCAATGAAAATGTCCATCAACAGAGGAACGCACCAAGAAGAACTCTTCCATGTACACAATGTAATATTGCTCCAATAATAAATATAAGGTAAATTTAAAAGGCAAACATAAGTAAGGAGACATCAGCATTTGTGGGTTTCTTCAGGCACAATCCACTCTAATTTATAACCGAGGAACACCACTGGCCGGAAGGCCTGTTGCCCTAGTACCAGCATGGGGAACGTAGAAAGACTGCCACCCTCTGGCCGTTACCTGCAAACGCAGGTTTAAGCCTGTGCTAATGGTCACCGCAAAATGTCTTCAGGGAGGTAATGGCCAAAAAATTTTAAAATTATGACATACATACTTTAAGAAAACACTTTGAAGAACTAAGCTGTACTCACAGCCTGAAAAATGAAAAGGACCTGCCTTAAAGCTCAGTTTTAATGGATCATGAGACACATGCAAATTCAGCCACAAAGACGTATCAGCTCACACCAGTCAGAATAACCATCAGTAAAAAACCACAAAGAATAAATGCTGAAGGTGCTGTGGAGAAATGCAAACCCTCCACTTTAAGTGGGATGTAACCTGGAGAGAGCCACTCATGAGAGCAGAGTGGAGGTGCCGTTAAAAGGTAAACATTGAGCTACCGTACGATCCAGAGGCTTATTCCTGGACCTATAACCTAAGAAGACAGGATTGGAAAGAAAGAGGCAGGCAAATCTGCATTGCACAGTATTACCATAGCCAAGATATGGAAGTCACCAAAAAGTCCACCGACAGATGGGTGGACAAAGAAGATCTGCTACATGTACAGATGGATTATGAGCTAGCGATAAAATGAAACAATGCCATTTGCAGCACCATAGATGACTCTAGAAGTAATCACGCAACTTGGAGTAAGTGAGAAAGCGAAAGACACATATCCTATCATACCACATAGAGGTGTTACCTAAAAATTGATACAAACGAAGATACTTCCACAGAGAAAGGCAATCACAGATTCAGTACAAAAACTTAAGGTTCACCAAATGGAAAGGTGTGAGGATTGGGTACATTACCATATTGAGGTGAACAGAGATATACAAACACACGTGAAATATATAATCACCAAAGACCTACAGAATACCAAGAGAAGACTACTCAACATTGTGTCATAACCTACACGGGAAAAGATTCCAAAGAAGAATAGATATATGTATATGTGTGGAGGAACCACATCTTGCACACCTAGACCAAACAAACCATTGTAATCGAATTTGCTGTGATAAAGAATAAAAATTTTGTTAAAAATACAAACAAGAAGGAATGACACATACACTTAAAGGGCTTTTTCCCGGCACATTCCATTGTACTTTACAACCTAGAACACAACTTCCATTAAGGCTCTGTTGCCCTAGTGACCAGATTTGGTAAAGGAGAAATGCTGCCCCCTTGTGGCCGTTTCCCGCAAGAGCAGCTTTAAACCCACAGCTACTGGTCACTTAAAATTCACAAGGGCTCAGGGCTGTAAAGGACACCTGCCGTCAAAAATTGTGCTCAGGTGGGGAATGGACAAAAGAAATTCAAAACAGGCGAATGTTTCAAGAAGATAGTATGCAGAGGTAAGTATTCCTCACTCTCTTTAAACAAAAAAACAGGAAAATGGGTAAAAGCTCAACCTCAGGAATTATTAGACTCATGCAATCTAATCAACCAAAAGGTTTCAACTCACACCTGTCGACTGACCGTCAGCAAAAAGTCTACCAACAATAAATGCTGACGGGGTTGTAGAGAACTGTGTAACCTCTAGGTGCTGGTGAGATGTAAAGTGGTTAACAGCCAGTAAGGAGTACCAAAAGGAACTGCGTTGAAAAGTGAAAATTGAGGTACCACTCAATGCAACAGGCACACCACTGGGCCTCTCACCTGAGAAGACCAGGATCGAAAAGACACAGGCTGCAAAGGCTGCACTGCAGCCTTATTCAAAATAGCCAAGATGGGAAGCAACCAAAATGTCCATCAACAGGTGAATGGATAAAGAAGAAGGAGTCCATGTACACAATGGAATATTAGCCATGGAAAACAATGAAACACTGCTCTTTGAGGCACCAGAGATGAGCCTGGAGATAATCACAAAACATGAGGTAAGTCGGAAAGCAAAAGACCTATATCCTATGATATCCCTTAGAGGCGTTATCTAATCACTGACACAAATGAACATATTTCCACAGAGAAAGACACTCACAGACTTAGAAAACCAACTATGCTCATCTAAAAGGAAAGGTGGGGGGAATGGATAAATGAGATTAGTGTTACTATACATATCCAAATACATATTATATACATATTTCAAAACGACCGACCATATAGCAAGGGAGGTCTACAGAACACTCTGTAATATTTTACATGGGAAGAGGATCTGTAGAGTAGACATATATAATGTACAAATGAACCAGATTGTGTACCCCTAGGACAAACAATATTCTAGTCCTTACCCCGATTAAAAAAATTAACAAAAACAAGAAGTAATGAGACCTAAACTTATGGGGGTTTCTCCTGGCACATTCCATTCTAATTTACAACCTAGGAACACGACTTCCAGAAAGGCTCTGCTGCCCTAGTACTCAGATTTGGGAATGGAGAAATGCTGCCTCCTTGTGGCCATTTCCCACAACAGCAGCTTTCAACCCACTGCTAAAGGTCACTAAATATTCACCAACTTGCAATTCTGTAAATGACACCTGCCCTCCAAATAAATCCTGGGATCAAAAATGGAGCAAAAATTTCAAAAGAGGGCAACCTTCCAAGAAGACAATTTCAAGAGCTATGTGGTACTCACAGCTTTTCCTTTAAAGAAGAGGAAAGAAAAAGGTGTGGGAAAATGATATATTTTAGGAATTTTTAAAGACATGCAAACCCAAATTACAAAACCCTATCAGCTCACAGCAGTCAGAATGGCCATCAGCAAAAATGTTTCAAAAAATAAATGCTGAAGGGACTGTGGAGGAATGCGTACACTCGGCCCTAAGGGGGACGTGGTAAGAGCCACTAATGAAAACACAATGGAAGTGCCTTGAAAAGGTAAACACTGAGCTACCCGTCAATCAGTCATACCCACTGCTGGGCCTATCCCCTGAGAAAATGAGAATCAAAACGTCACAGGCTGGCAACCCTGCACTCCAGCCATATTGACCATAGCCAACATTTGAAAGCAATGAAAATGTCCATCAACAGAGGAACGCACCAAGAAGAACTGTTCCATGTACACAATGTAATATTGCTCCAATAATAAATATAAGGTAAATTTAAAAGACAAACATAAGTAAGGAGACATCAGCATTTGTGGGTTTCTTCAGGCACATTCCACTCTAATTTATAACCGAGGAACACCACTGGCCGGAAGGCCTGTTGCCCTAGTACCAGCATGGGGAACGTAGAAAGACTGCCACCCTCTGGCCGTTACCTGCAAACGCAGGTTTAAGCCTGTGCTAATGGTCACCGCAAAATGTCTTCAGGGAGGTAATGGCCAAAAAATTTTAAAATTATGACATACATACTTTAAGAAAACACTTTGAAGAACTAAGCGGTACTCACAGCCTGAAAAATGAAAAGGACCTGCCTTAAAGCTCAGTTTTAATGGATCATGAGACACATGCAAATTCAGCCACAAAGACGTATCAGCTCACACCAGTCAGAATAACCATCAGTAAAAAACCACAAAGAATAAATGCTGAAGGTGCTGTGAAGAAATGCAAACCCTCCACTTTAAGTGGGATGTAACCTGGAGAGAGCCACTCATGAGAGCAGAGTGGAGGTGCCGTTAAAAGGTAAACATTGAGCTACCGTACGATCCAGAGGCTTATTCCTGGACCTATAACCTAAGAAGACAGAATTGGAAAGAAAGAGGCAGGCAAATCTGCATTGCACAGTATTACCATAGCCAAGATATGGAAGTCACCAAAAAGTCCACCGACAGATGGGTGGACAAAGAAGAACTGCTACATGTACAGATGGATTATGAGCTAGCGATAAAATGAAGCAATGCCATTTGCAGCACCATAGATGACTCTAGAAGTAATCACGCAACTTGGAGTAAGTGAGAAAACGAAAGACACATATCCTATCATACCACATAGAGGTGTTACCTAAAAATTGATACAAACGAAGATACTTCCACAGAGAAAGGCAATCACAGATTCAGTACAAAAACTTAAGGTTCACCAAATGGAAAGGTGTGAGGATTGGGTACATTACCATATTGAGGTGAACAGAGATATACAAACACACGTGAAATATATAATCACCAAAGACCTACAGAATACCAAGAGAAGACTACTCAACATTGTGTCATAACCTACACGGGAAAAGATTCCAAAGAAGAATAGATATATGTATATGTGTGAAGGAACCACATCTTGCACACCTAGACCAAACAAACCATTGTAATCGAATTTGCTGTGATAAAGAATAAAAATTTTGTTAAAAATACAAACAAGAAGGAATGACACATACACTTAAAGGGCTTTTTCCCGGCACATTCCATTGTACTTTACAACCTAGAACACGACTTCCATTAAGGCTCTGTTGCCCTAGTGACCAGATTTGGTAAAGGAGAAATGCTGCCCCCTTGTGGCCGTTTCCCGCAAGAGCAGCTTTAAACCCACAGCTACTGGTCACTTAAAATTCACAAGGGCTCAGGGCTGTAAAGGACACCTGCCGTCAAAAATTGTGCTCAGGTGGGGAATGGACAAAAGAAATTCAAAACAGGCGAATGTTTCAAGAAGATAGTATGCAGAGGTAAGTATTCCTCACTCTCTTTAAACAAAAAAACAGGAAAATGGGTAAAAGCTCAACCTCAGGAATTATTAGACTCATGCAATCTAATCAACCAAAAGGTTTCAACTCACACCTGTCGACTGACCGTCAGCAAAAAGTCTACCAACAATAAATGCTGACGGGGTTGTAGAGAACTGTGTAACCTCTAGGTGCTGGTGAGATGTAAAGTGGTTAACAGCCAGTAAGGAGTACCAAAAGGAACTGCGTTGAAAAGTGAAAATTGAGGTACCACTCAATGCAACAGGCACACCACTGGGCCTCTCACCTGAGAAGACCAGGATCGAAAAGACACAGGCTGCAAAGGCTGCACTGCAGCCTTATTCAAAATAGCCAAGATGGGAAGCAACCAAAATGTCCATCAACAGGTGAATGGATAAAGAAGAAGGAGTCCATGTACACAATGGAATATTAGCCATGGAAAACAATGAAACACTGCTCTTTGAGGCACCAGAGATGAGCCTGGAGATAATCACAAAACATGAGGTAAGTCGGAAAGTAAAAGACCTATATCCTATGATATCCCTTAGAGGCGTTATCTAATCACTGACACAAATGAACATATTTCCACAGAGAAAGACACTCACAGACTTAGAAAACCAACTATGCTCATCTAAAAGGAAAGGTGGGGGGAATGGATAAATGAGATTAGTGTTACTATACATATCCAAATACATATTATATACATATTTCAAAACGACCGACCATATAGCAAGGGAGGTCTACAGAACACTCTGTAATATTTTACATGGGAAGAGGATCTGTAGAGTAGACATATATAATGTACAAATGAACCAGATTGTGTACCCCTAGGACAAACAATATTCTAGTCCTTACCCCGATTAAAAAAATTAACAAAAACAAGAAGTAATGAGACCTAAACTTATGGGGGTTTCTCCTGGCACATTCCATTCTAATTTACAACCTAGGAACACGACTTCCAGAAAGGCTCTGCTGCCCTAGTACTCAGATTTGGGAATGGAGAAATGCTGCCTCCTTGTGGCCATTTCCCACAACAGCAGCTTTCAACCCACTGCTAAAGGTCACTAAATATTCACCAACTTGCAATTCTGTAAATGACACCTGCCCTCCAAATAAATCCCGGGATCAAAAATGGAGCAAAAATTTCAAAAGAGGGCAACCTTCCAAGAAGACAATTTCAAGAGCTATGTGGTACTCACAGCTTTTCCTTTAAAGAGGAAAGAAAAGGTGTGGGAAAATGATATATTTTAGGAATTTTTAAAGACATGCAAACCCAAATTACAAAACCCTATCAGCTCACAGCAGTCAGAATGGCCATCAGCAAAAATGTTTCAAAAAATAAATGCTGAAGGGACTGTGGAGGAATGCGTACACTCGGCCCTAAGGGGGACGTGGTAAGAGCCACTAATGAAAACACAATGGAAGTGCCTTGAAAAGGTAAACACTGAGCTACCCGTCAATCAGTCATACCCACTGCTGGGCCTATCCCCTGAGAAAATGAGAATCAAAACGTCACAGGCTGGCAATCCTGCACTCCAGCCATATTGACCATAGCCAACATTTGGAAGCAATGAAAATGTCCATCAACAGAGGAACGCACCAAGAAGAACTCTTCCATGTACACAATGTAATATTGCTCCAATAATAAATATAAGGTAAATTTAAAAGACAAACATAAGTAAGGAGACATCAGCATTTGTGGGTTTCTTCAGGCACAATCCACTCTAATTTATAACCGAGGAACACCACTGGCCGGAAGGCCTGTTGCCCTAGTACCAGCATGGGGAACGTAGAAAGACCGCCACCCTCTGGCCGTTACCTGCAAACGCAGGTTTAAGCCTGTGCTAATGGTCACCGCAAAATGTCTTCAGGGAGGTAATGGCCAAAAAATTTTAAAATTATGACATACATACTTTAAGAAAACACTTTGAAGAACTAAGCGGTACTCACAGCCTGAAAAATGAAAAGGACCTGCCTTAAAGCTCAGTTTTAATGGATCATGAGACACATGCAAATTCAGCCACAAAGACGTATCAGCTCACACCAGTCAGAATAACCATCAGTAAAAAACCACAAAGAATAAATGCTGAAGGTGCTGTGGAGAAATGCAAACCCTCCACTTTAAGTGGGATGTAACCTGGAGAGAGCCACTCATGAGAGCAGAGTGGAGGTGCCGTTAAAAGGTAAACATTGAGCTACCGTACGATCCAGAGGCTTATTCCTGGACCTATAACCTAAGAAGACAGAATTGGAAAGAAAGAGGCAGGCAAATCTGCATTGCACAGTATTACCATAGCCAAGATATGGAAGTCACCAAAAAGTCCACCGACAGATGGGTGGACAAAGAAGAACTGCTACATGTACAGATGGATTATGAGCTAGCGATAAAATGAAGCAATGCCATTTGCAGCACCATAGATGACTCTAGAAGTAATCACGCAACTTGGAGTAAGTGAGAAAACGAAAGACACATATCCTATCATACCACATAGAGGTGTTACCTAAAAATTGATACAAACGAAGATACTTCCACAGAGAAAGGCAATCACAGATTCAGTACAAAAACTTAAGGTTCACCAAATGGAAAGGTGTGAGGATTGGGTACATTACCATATTGAGGTGAACAGAGATATACAAACACACGTGAAATATATAATCACCAAAGACCTACAGAATACCAAGAGAAGACTACTCAACATTGTGTCATAACCTACACGGGAAAAGATTCCAAAGAAGAATAGATATATGTATATGTGTGAAGGAACCACATCTTGCACACCTAGACCAAACAAACCATTGTAATCGAATTTGCTGTGATAAAGAATAAAAATTTTGTTAAAAATACAAACAAGAAGGAATGACACATACACTTAAAGGGCTTTTTCCCGGCACATTCCATTGTACTTTACAACCTAGAACACGACTTCCATTAAGGCTCTGTTGCCCTAGTGACCAGATTTGGTAAAGGAGAAATGCTGCCCCCTTGTGGCCGTTTCCCGCAAGAGCAGCTTTAAACCCACAGCTACTGGTCACTTAAAATTCACAAGGGCTCAGGGCTGTAAAGGACACCTGCCGTCAAAAATTGTGCTCAGGTGGGGAATGGACAAAAGAAATTCAAAACAGGCGAATGTTTCAAGAAGATAGTATGCAGAGGTAAGTATTCCTCACTCTCTTTAAACAAAAAAACAGGAAAATGGGTAAAAGCTCAACCTCAGGAATTATTAGACTCATGCAATCTAATCAACCAAAAGGTTTCAACTCACACCTGTCAACTGACCGTCAGCAAAAAGTCTACCAACAATAAATGCTGACGGGGTTGTAGAGAACTGTGTAACCTCTAGGTGCTGGTGAGATGTAAAGTGGTTAACAGCCAGTAAGGAGTACCAAAAGGAACTGCGTTGAAAAGTGAAAATTGAGGTACCACTCAATGCAACAGGCACACCACTGGGCCTCTCACCTGAGAAGACCAGGATCGAAAAGACACAGGCTGCAAAGGCTGCACTGCAGCCTTATTCAAAATAGCCAAGATGGGAAGCAACCAAAATGTCCATCAACAGGTGAATGGATAAAGAAGAAGGAGTCCATGTACACAATGGAATATTAGCCATGGAAAACAATGAAACACTGCTCTTTGAGGCACCAGAGATGAGCCTGGAGATAATCACAAAACATGAGGTAAGTCGGAAAGCAAAAGACCTATATCCTATGATATCCCTTAGAGGCGTTATCTAATCACTGACACAAATGAACATATTTCCACAGAGAAAGACACTCACAGACTTAGAAAACCAACTATGCTCATCTAAAAGGAAAGGTGGGGGGAATGGATAAATGAGATTAGTGTTACTATACATATCCAAATACATATTATATACATATTTCAAAACGACCGACCATATAGCAAGGGAGGTCTACAGAACACTCTGTAATATTTTACATGGGAAGAGGATCTGTAGAGTAGACATATATAATGTACAAATGAACCAGATTGTGTACCCCTAGGACAAACAGTATTCTAGTCCTTACCCCGATTAAAAAAATTAACAAAAACAAGAAGTAATGAGACCTAAACTTATGGGGGTTTCTCCTGGCACATTCCATTCTAATTTACAACCTAGGAACACGACTTCCAGAAAGGCTCTGCTGCCCTAGTACTCAGATTTGGGAATGGAGAAATGCTGTCTCCTTGTGGCCATTTCCCACAACAGCAGCTTTCAACCCACTGCTAAAGGTCACTAAATATTCACCAACTTGCAATTCTGTAAATGACACCTGCCCTCCAAATAAATCCCGGGATCAAAAATGGAGCAAAAATTTCAAAAGAGGGCAACCTTCCAAGAAGACAATTTCAAGAGCTATGTGGTACTCACAGCTATTCCTTTAAAGAGGAAAGAAAAGGTGTGGGAAAATGATATATTTTAGGAATTTTTAAAGACATGCAAACCCAAATTACAAAACCCTATCAGCTCACAGCAGTCAGAATGGCCATCAGCAAAAATGTTTCAAAAAATAAATGCTGAAGGGACTGTGGAGGAATGCGTACACTCGGCCCTAAGGGGGACGTGGTAAGAGCCACTAATGAAAACACAATGGAAGTGCCTTGAAAAGGTAAACACTGAGCTACCCGTCAATCAGTCATACCCACTGCTGGGCCTATCCCCTGAGAAAATGAGAATCAAAACGTCACAGGCTGGCAATCCTGCACTCCAGCCATATTGACCATAGCCAACATTTGGAAGCAATGAAAATGTCCATCAACAGAGGAACGCACCAAGAAGAACTCTTCCATGTACACAATGTAATATTGCTCCAATAATAAATATAAGGTAAATTTAAAAGACAAACATAAGTAAGGAGACATCAGCATTTGTGGGTTTCTTCAGGCACAATCCACTCTAATTTATAACCGAGGAACACCACTGGCCGGAAGGCCTGTTGCCCTAGTACCAGCATGGGGAACGTAGAAAGACCGCCACCCTCTGGCCGTTACCTGCAAACGCAGGTTTAAGCCTGTGCTAATGGTCACCGCAAAATGTCTTCAGGGAGGTAATGGCCAAAAAATTTTAAAATTATGACATACATACTTTAAGAAAACACTTTGAAGAACTAAGCGGTACTCACAGCCTGAAAAATGAAAAGGACCTGCCTTAAAGCTCAGTTTTAATGGATCATGAGACACATGCAAATTCAGCCACAAAGACGTATCAGCTCACACCAGTCAGAATAACCATCAGTAAAAAACCACAAAGAATAAATGCTGAAGGTGCTGTGGAGAAATGCAAACCCTCCACTTTAAGTGGGATGTAACCTGGAGAGAGCCACTCATGAGAGCAGAGTGGAGGTGCCGTTAAAAGGTAAACATTGAGCTACCGTACGATCCAGAGGCTTATTCCTGGACCTATAACCTAAGAAGACAGAATTGGAAAGAAAGAGGCAGGCAAATCTGCATTGCACAGTATTACCATAGCCAAGATATGGAAGTCACCAAAAAGTCCACCGACAGATGGGTGGACAAAGAAGAACTGCTACATGTACAGATGGATTATGAGCTAGCGATAAAATGAAGCAATGCCATTTGCAGCACCATAGATGACTCTAGAAGTAATCACGCAACTTGGAGTAAGTGAGAAAACGAAAGACACATATCCTATCATACCACATAGAGGTGTTACCTAAAAATTGATACAAACGAAGATACTTCCACAGAGAAAGGCAATCACAGATTCAGTACAAAAACTTAAGGTTCACCAAATGGAAAGGTGTGAGGATTGGGTACATTACCATATTGAGGTGAACAGAGATATACAAACACACGTGAAATATATAATCACCAAAGACCTACAGAATACCAAGAGAAGACTACTCAACATTGTGTCATAACCTACACGGGAAAAGATTCCAAAGAAGAATAGATATATGTATATGTGTGAAGGAACCACATCTTGCACACCTAGACCAAACAAACCATTGTAATCGAATTTGCTGTGATAAAGAATAAAAATTTTGTTAAAAATACAAACAAGAAGGAATGACACATACACTTAAAGGGCTTTTTCCCGGCACATTCCATTGTACTTTACAACCTAGAACACGACTTCCATTAAGGCTCTGTTGCCCTAGTGACCAGATTTGGTAAAGGAGAAATGCTGCCCCCTTGTGGCCGTTTCCCGCAAGAGCAGCTTTAAACCCACAGCTACTGGTCACTTAAAATTCACAAGGGCTCAGGGCTGTAAAGGACACCTGCCGTCAAAAATTGTGCTCAGGTGGGGAATGGACAAAAGAAATTCAAAACAGGCGAATGTTTCAAGAAGATAGTATGCAGAGGTAAGTATTCCTCACTCTCTTTAAACAAAAAAACAGGAAAATGGGTAAAAGCTCAACCTCAGGAATTATTAGACTCATGCAATCTAATCAACCAAAAGGTTTCAACTCACACCTGTCAACTGACCGTCAGCAAAAAGTCTACCAACAATAAATGCTGACGGGGTTGTAGAGAACTGTGTAACCTCTAGGTGCTGGTGAGATGTAAAGTGGTTAACAGCCAGTAAGGAGTACCAAAAGGAACTGCGTTGAAAAGTGAAAATTGAGGTACCACTCAATGCAACAGGCACACCACTGGGCCTCTCACCTGAGAAGACCAGCATCGAAAAGACACAGGCTGCAAAGGCTGCACTGCAGCCTTATTCAAAATAGCCAAGATGGGAAGCAACCAAAATGTCCATCAACAGGTGAATGGATAAAGAAGAAGGAGTCCATGTACACAATGGAATATTAGCCATGGAAAACAATGAAACACTGCTCTTTGAGGCACCAGAGATGAGCCTGGAGATAATCACAAAACATGAGGTAAGTCGGAAAGCAAAAGACCTATATCCTATGATATCCCTTAGAGGCGTTATCTAATCACTGACACAAATGAACATATTTCCACAGAGAAAGACACTCACAGACTTAGAAAACCAACTATGCTCATCTAAAAGGAAAGGTGGGGGGAATGGATAAATGAGATTAGTGTTACTATACATATCCAAATACATATTATATACATATTTCAAAACGACCGACCATATAGCAAGGGAGGTCTACAGAACACTCTGTAATATTTTACATGGGAAGAGGATCTGTAGAGTAGACATATATAATGTACAAATGAACCAGATTGTGTACCCCTAGGACAAACAGTATTCTAGTCCTTACCCCGATTAAAAAAATTAACAAAAACAAGAAGTAATGAGACCTAAACTTATGGGGGTTTCTCCTGGCACATTCCATTCTAATTTACAACCTAGGAACACGACTTCCAGAAAGGCTCTGCTGCCCTAGTACTCAGATTTGGGAATGGAGAAATGCTGTCTCCTTGTGGCCATTTCCCACAACAGCAGCTTTCAACCCACTGCTAAAGGTCACTAAATATTCACCAACTTGCAATTCTGTAAATGACACCTGCCCTCCAAATAAATCCCGGGATCAAAAATGGAGCAAAAATTTCAAAAGAGGGCAACCTTCCAAGAAGACAATTTCAAGAGCTATGTGGTACTCACAGCTATTCCTTTAAAGAGGAAAGAAAAGGTGTGGGAAAATGATATATTTTAGGAATTTTTAAAGACATGCAAACCCAAATTACAAAACCCTATCAGCTCACAGCAGTCAGAATGGCCATCAGCAAAAATGTTTCAAAAAATAAATGCTGAAGGGACTGTGGAGGAATGCGTACACTCGGCCCTAAGGGGGACGTGGTAAGAGCCACTAATGAAAACACAATGGAAGTGCCTTGAAAAGGTAAACACTGAGCTACCCGTCAATCAGTCATACCCACTGCTGGGCCTATCCCCTGAGAAAATGAGAATCAAAACGTCACAGGCTGGCAATCCTGCACTCCAGCCATATTGACCATAGCCAACATTTGGAAGCAATGAAAATGTCCATCAACAGAGGAACGCACCAAGAAGAACTCTTCCATGTACACAATGTAATATTGCTCCAATAATAAATATAAGGTAAATTTAAAAGACAAACATAAGTAAGGAGACATCAGCATTTGTGGGTTTCTTCAGGCACATTCCACTCTAATTTATAACCGAGGAACACCACTGGCCGGAAGGCCTGTTGCCCTAGTACCAGCATGGGGAACGTAGAAAGACCGCCACCCTCTGGCCGTTACCTGCAAACGCAGGTTTAAGCCTGTGCTAATGGTCACCGCAAAATGTCTTCAGGGAGGTAATGGCCAAAAAATTTTAAAATTATGACATACATACTTTAAGAAAACACTTTGAAGAACTAAGCGGTACTCACAGCCTGAAAAATGAAAAGGACCTGCCTTAAAGCTCAGTTTTAATGGATCATGAGACACATGCAAATTCAGCCACAAAGACGTATCAGCTCACACCAGTCAGAATAACCATCAGTAAAAAACCACAAAGAATAAATGCTGAAGGTGCTGTGGAGAAATGCAAACCCTCCACTTTAAGTGGGATGTAACCTGGAGAGAGCCACTCATGAGAGCAGAGTGGAGGTGCCGTTAAAAGGTAAACATTGAGCTACCGTACGATCCAGAGGCTTATTCCTGGACCTATAACCTAAGAAGACAGAATTGGAAAGAAAGAGGCAGGCAAATCTGCATTGCACAGTATTACCATAGCCAAGATATGGAAGTCACCAAAAAGTCCACCGACAGATGGGTGGACAAAGAAGAACTGCTACATGTACAGATGGATTATGAGCTAGCGATAAAATGAAGCAATGCCATTTGCAGCACCATAGATGACTCTAGAAGTAATCACGCAACTTGGAATAAGTGAGAAAACGAAAGACACATATCCTATCATACCACATAGAGGTGTTACCTAAAAATTGATACAAACGAAGATACTTCCACAGAGAAAGGCAATCACAGATTCAGTACAAAAACTTAAGGTTCACCAAATGGAAACGTGTGAGGATTGGGTACATTACCATATTGAGGTGAACAGAGATATACAAACACACGTGAAATATATAATCACCAAAGACCTACAGAATACCAAGAGAAGACTACTCAACATTGTGTCATAACCTACACGGGAAGAGATTCCAAAGAAGAATAGATATATGTATATGTGTGAAGGAACCACGTCTTGCACACCTAGACCAAACAAACCATTGTAATCGAATTTGCTGTGATAAAGAATAAAAATTTTGTTAAAAATACAAACAAGAAGGAATGACACATACACTTAAAGGGCTTTTTCCCGGCACATTCCATTGTACTTTACAACCTAGAACACGACTTCCATTAAGGCTCTGTTGCCCTAGTGACCAGATTTGGTAAAGGAGAAATGCTGCCCCCTTGTGGCCGTTTCCCGCAAGAGCAGCTTTAAACCCACAGCTACTGGTCACTTAAAATTCACAAGGGCTCAGGGCTGTAAAGGACACCTGCCATCAAAAATTGTGCTCAGGTGGGGAATGGACAAAAGAAATTCAAAACAGGCGAATGTTTCAAGAAGATAGTATGCAGAGGTAAGTATTCCTCACTCTCTTTAAACAAAAAAACAGGAAAATGGGTAAAAGCTCAACCTCAGGAATTATTAGACTCATGCAATCTAATCAACCAAAAGGTTTCAACTCACACCTGTCGACTGACCGTCAGCAAAAAGTCTACCAACAATAAATGCTGATGGGGTTGTAGAGAACTGTGTAACCTCTAGGTGCTGGTGAGATGTAAAGTGGTTAACAGCCAGTAAGGAGTACAGAAAGGAACTGCGTTGAAAAGTGAAAATTGAGGTACCACTCAATGCAACAGGCACACCCCTGGGCCACTCACCTGAGAAGACCAGGATCGAAAAGACACAGGCTGCAAAGGCTGCACTGCAGCCTTATTCAAAATAGCCAAGATGGGAAGCAACCAAAATGTCCATCAACAGGTGAATGGATAAAGAAGAAGGAGTCCATGTACACAGTGGAATATTAGCCATGGAAAACAATGAAACACTGCTCTTTGAGGCACCAGAGATGAGCCTGGAGATAATCACAAAACATGAGGTAAGTCGGAAAGCAAAAGACCTATATCCTATGATATCCCTTAGAGGCGTTATCTAATCACTGACACAAATGAACATATTTCCACAGAGAAAGACACTCACAGACTTAGAAAACCAACTATGCTCATCTAAAAGGAAAGGTGGGGGGAATGGATAAATGAGATTAGTGTTACTATACATATCCAAATACATATTATATACATATTTCAAAACGACCGACCATATAGCAAGGGAGGTCTACAGAACACTCTGTAATATTTTACATGGGAAGAGGATCTGTAGAGTAGACATATATAATGTACAAATGAACCAGATTGTGTACCCCTAGGACAAACAATATTCTAGTCCTTACCCCGATTAAAAAAATTAACAAAAACAAGAAGTAATGAGACCTAAACTTATGGGGGTTTCTCCTGGCACATTCCATTCTAGTTTACAACCTAGGAACACGACTTCCAGAAAGGCTCTGCTGCCCTAGTACTCAGATTTGGGAATGGAGAAATGCTGCCTCCTTGTGGCCATTTCCCACAACAGCAGCTTTCAACCCACTGCTAAAGGTCACTAAATATTCACCAACTTGCCATTCTGTAAATGACACCTGCCCTCCAAATAAATCCTGGGATCAAAAATGGAGCAAAAATTTCAAAAGAGGGCAACCTTCCAAGAAGACAATTTCAAGAGCTATGTGGTACTCACAGCTTTTCCTTTAAAGAAGAGGAAAGAAAAAGGTGTGGGAAAATGATATATTTTAGGAATTTTTAAAGACATGCAAACCCAAATTACAAAAACCTATCAGCTCACAGCAGTCAGAATGGCCATCAGCAAAAATGTTTCAAAAAATAAATGCTGAAGGGACTGTGGAGGAATGCGTACACTCGGCCCTAAGGGGGACGTGGTAAGAGCCACTAATGAAAACACAATGGAAGTGCCTTGAAAAGGTAAACACTGAGCTACCCGTCAATCAGTCATACCCACTGCTGGGCCTATCCCCTGAGAAAATGAGAATCAAAACGTCACAGGCTGGCAATCCTGCACTCCAGCCATATTGACCATAGCCAACATTTGGAAGCAATGAAAATGTCCATCAACAGAGGAACGCACCAAGAAGAACTCTTCCATGTACACAATGTAATATTGCTCCAATAATAAATATAAGGTAAATTTAAAAGACAAACATAAGTAAGGAGACATCAGCATTTGTGGGTTTCTTCAGGCACATTCCACTCTAATTTATAACCGAGGAACACCACTGGCCGGAAGGCCTGTTGCCCTAGTACCAGCATGGGGAACGTAGAAAGACCGCCACCCTCTGGCCGTTACCTGCAAACGCAGGTTTAAGCCTGTGCTAATGGTCACCGCAAAATGTCTTCAGGGAGGTAATGGCCAAAAAATTTTAAAATTATGACATACATACTTTAAGAAAACACTTTGAAGAACTAAGCGGTACTCACAGCCTGAAAAATGAAAAGGACCTGCCTTAAAGCTCAGTTTTAATGGATCATGAGACACATGCAAATTCAGCCACAAAGACGTATCAGCTCACACCAGTCAGAATAACCATCAGTAAAAAACCACAAAGAATAAATGCTGAAGGTGCTGTGGAGAAATGCAAACCCTCCACTTTAAGTGGGATGTAACCTGGAGAGAGCCACTCATGAGAGCAGAGTGGAGGTGCCGTTAAAAGGTAAACATTGAGCTACCGTACGATCCAGAGGCTTATTCCTGGACCTATAACCTAAGAAGACAGAATTGGAAAGAAAGAGGCAGGCAAATCTGCATTGCACAGTATTACCATAGCCAAGATATGGAAGTCACCAAAAAGTCCACCGACAGATGGGTGGACAAAGAAGAACTGCTACATGTACAGATGGATTATGAGCTAGCGATAAAATGAAGCAATGCCATTTGCAGCACCATAGATGACTCTAGAAGTAATCACGCAACTTGGAATAAGTGAGAAAACGAAAGACACATATCCTATCATACCACATAGAGGTGTTACCTAAAAATTGATACAAACGAAGATACTTCCACAGAGAAAGGCAATCACAGATTCAGTACAAAAACTTAAGGTTCACCAAATGGAAACGTGTGAGGATTGGGTACATTACCATATTGAGGTGAACAGAGATATACAAACACACGTGAAATATATAATCACCAAAGACCTACAGAATACCAAGAGAAGACTACTCAACATTGTGTCATAACCTACACGGGAAGAGATTCCAAAGAAGAATAGATATATGTATATGTGTGAAGGAACCACGTCTTGCACACCTAGACCAAACAAACCATTGTAATCGAATTTGCTGTGATAAAGAATAAAAATTTTGTTAAAAATACAAACAAGAAGGAATGACACATACACTTAAAGGGCTTTTTCCCGGCACATTCCATTGTAATTTACAACCTAGAACACGACTTCCATTAAGGCTCTGTTGCCCTAGTGACCAGATTTGGTAAAGGAGAAATGCTGCCCCCTTGTGGCCGTTTCCCGCAAGAGCAGCTTTAAACCCACAGCTACTGGTCACTTAAAATTCACAAGGGCTCAGGGCTGTAAAGGACACCTGCCATCAAAAATTGTGCTCAGGTGGGGAATGGACAAAAGAAATTCAAAACAGGCGAATGTTTCAAGAAGATAGTATGCAGAGGTAAGTATTCCTCACTCTCTTTAAACAAAAAAACAGGAAAATGGGTAAAAGCTCAACCTCAGGAATTACTAGACTCATGCAATCTAATCAACCAAAAGGTTTCAACTCACACCTGTCGACTGACCGTCAGCAAAAAGTCTACCAACAATAAATGCTGACGGGGTTGTAGAGAACTGTGTAACCTCTAGGTGCTGGTGGGAAGGAAAGTGGTTAACAGCCAATAATGACTACCGAAAGGAACTGCGTTGAAAAGTGAAAACTGAGGTACCATTCAATCCAGCAGGCACACCACTGGGCCTCTCACCTGAGAAGACCAGGATCGAAAAGACACAGGCTGCAAAGGCTGCACTGCAGCCTTATTCAAAATAGCCAAGATGGGAAGCAACCAAAATGTCCATCAACAGGTGAATGGATAAAGAAGAAGGAGTCCATGTACACAATGGAATATTAGCCATGGAAAACAATGAAACACTGCTCTTTGAGGCACCAGAGATGAGCCTGGAGATAATCACAAAACATGAGGTAAGTCGGAAAGCAAAAGACCTATATCCTATGATATCCCTTAGAGGCGTTATCTAATCACTGACACAAATGAACATATTTCCACAGAGAAAGACACTCACAGACTTAGAAAACCAACTATGCTCATCTAAAAGGAAAGGTGGGGGGAATGGATAAATGAGATTAGTGTTACTATACATATCCAAATACATATTATATACATATTTCAAAACGACCGACCATATAGCAAGGGAGGTCTACAGAACACTCTGTAATATTTTACATGGGAAGAGGATCTGTAGAGTAGACATATATAATGTACATTTGAACCAGATTGTGTACCCCTAGGACAAACAATATTCTAGTCCTTACCCCGATTAAAAAAATTAACAAAAACAAGAAGTAATGAGACCTAAACTTATGGGGGTTTCTCCTGGCACATTCCACTCTAATTTACAACCTAGGAACACGACTTCCAGAAAGGCTCTGCTGCCCTAGTACTCAGATTTGGGAATGGAGAAATGCTGCCTCCTTGTGGCCATTTCCCACAACAGCAGCTTTCAACCCACTGCTAAAGGTCACTAAATATTCACCAACTTGCCATTCTGTAAATGACACCTGCCCTCCAAATAAATCCTGGGATCAAAAATGGAGCAAAAATTTCAAAAGAGGGCAACCTTCCAAGAAGACAATTTCAAGAGCTATGTGGTACTCACAGCTTTTCCTTTAAAGAAGAGGAAAGAAAAAGGTGTGGGAAAATGATATATTTTAGGAATTTTTAAAGACATGCAAACCCAAATTACAAAAACCTATCAGCTCACAGCAGTCAGAATGGCCATCAGCAAAAATGTTTCAAAAAATAAATGCTGAAGGGACTGTGGAGGAATGCGTACACTCGGCCCTAAGGGGGACGTGGTAAGAGCCACTAATGAAAACACAATGGAAGTGCCTTGAAAAGGTAAACACTGAGCTACCCGTCAATCAGTCATACCCACTGCTGGGCCTATCCCCTGAGAAAATGAGAATCAAAACGTCACAGGCTGGCAATCCTGCACTCCAGCCATATTGACCATAGCCAACATTTGGAAGCAATGAAAATGTCCATCAACAGAGGAACGCACCAAGAAGAACTCTTCCATGTACACAATGTAATATTGCTCCAATAATAAATATAAGGTAAATTTAAAAGGCAAACATAAGTAAGGAGACATCAGCATTTGTGGGTTTCTTCAGGCACAATCCACTCTAATTTATAACCGAGGAACACCACTGGCCGGAAGGCCTGTTGCCCTAGTACCAGCATGGGGAACGTAGAAAGACTGCCACCCTCTGGCCGTTACCTGCAAACGCAGGTTTAAGCCTGTGCTAATGGTCACCGCAAAATGTCTTCAGGGAGGTAATGGCCAAAAAATTTTAAAATTATGACATACATACTTTAAGAAAACACTTTGAAGAACTAAGCTGTACTAACAGCCTGAAAAATGAAAAGGACCTGCCTTAAAGCTCAGTTTTAATGGATCATGAGACACATGCAAATTCAGCCACAAAGACGTATCAGCTCACACCAGTCAGAATAACCATCAGTAAAAAACCACAAAGAATAAATGCTGAAGGTGCTGTGGAGAAATGCAAACCCTCCACTTTAAGTGGGATGTAACCTGGAGAGAGCCACTCATGAGAGCAGAGTGGAGGTGCCGTTAAAAGGTAAACATTGAGCTACCGTACGATCCAGAGGCTTATTCCTGGACCTATAACCTAAGAAGACAGAATTGGAAAGAAAGAGGCAGGCAAATCTGCATTGCACAGTATTACCATAGCCAAGATATGGAAGTCACCAAAAAGTCCACCGACAGATGGGTGGACAAAGAAGATCTGCTACATGTACAGATGGATTATGAGCTAGCGATAAAATGAAAGAATGCCATTTGCAGCACCATAGATGACTCTAGAAGTAATCACGCAACTTGGAGTAAGTGAGAAAGCGAAAGACACATATCCTATCATACCACATAGAGGTGTTACCTAAAAATTGATACAAACGAAGATACTTCCACAGAGAAAGGCAATCACAGATTCAGTACAAAAACTTAAGGTTCACCAAATGGAAAGGTGTGAGGATTGGGTACATTACCATATTGAGGTGAACAGAGATATACAAACACACGTGAAATATATAATCACCAAAGACCTACAGAATACCAAGAGAAGACTACTCAACATTGTGTCATAACCTACACGGGAAAAGATTCCAAAGAAGAATAGATATATGTATATGTGTGAAGGAACCACATCTTGCACACCTAGACCAAACAAACCATTGTAATCGAATTTGCTGTGATAAAGAATAAAAATTTTGTTAAAAATACAAACAAGAAGGAATGACACATACACTTAAAGGGCTTTTTCCCGGCACATTCCATTGTACTTTACAACCTAGAACACGACTTCCATTAAGGCTCTGTTGCCCTAGTGACCAGATTTGGTAAAGGAGAAATGCTGCCCCCTTGTGGCCGTTTCCCGCAAGAGCAGCTTTAAACCCACAGCTACTGGTCACTTAAAATTCACAAGGGCTCAGGGCTGTAAAGGACACCTGCCGTCAAAAATTGTGCTCAGGTGGGGAATGGACAAAAGAAATTCAAAACAGGCGAATGTTTCAAGAAGATAGTATGCAGAGGTAAGTATTCCTCACTCTCTTTAAACAAAAAAACAGGAAAATGGGTAAAAGCTCAACCTCAGGAATTATTAGACTCATGCAATCTAATCAACCAAAAGGTTTCAACTCACACCTGTCGACTGACCGTCAGCAAAAAGTCTACCAACAATAAATGCTGACGGGGTTGTAGAGAACTGTGTAACCTCTAGGTGCTGGTGAGATGTAAAGTGGTTAACAGCCAGTAAGGAGTACCAAAAGGAACTGCGTTGAAAAGTGAAAATTGAGGTACCACTCAATGCAACAGGCACACCACTGGGCCTCTCACCTGAGAAGACCAGGATCGAAAAGACACAGGCTGCAAAGGCTGCACTGCAGCCTTATTCAAAATAGCCAAGATGGGAAGCAACCAAAATGTCCATCAACAGGTGAATGGATAAAGAAGAAGGAGTCCATGTACACAATGGAATATTAGCCATGGAAAACAATGAAACACTGCTCTTTGAGGCACCAGAGATGAGCCTGGAGATAATCACAAAACATGAGGTAAGTCGGAAAGCAAAAGACCTATATCCTATGATATCCCTTAGAGGCGTTATCTAATCACTGACACAAATGAACATATTTCCACAGAGAAAGACACTCACAGACTTAGAAAACCAACTATGCTCATCTAAAAGGAAAGGTGGGGGGA
This sequence comes from Eschrichtius robustus, assembly GCF_028021215.1. NCBI lineage: Eukaryota > Metazoa > Chordata > Mammalia > Artiodactyla > Eschrichtiidae > Eschrichtius > Eschrichtius robustus. The sequence continues at coordinate 105,298,103 of NC_090828.1, forward strand.
ATGGATAAATGAGATTAGTGTTACTATACATATCCAAATACATATTATATACATATTTCAAAACGACCGACCATATAGCAAGGGAGGTCTACAGAACACTCTGTAATATTTTACATGGGAAGAGGATCTGTAGAGTAGACATATATAATGTACAAATGAACCAGATTGTGTACCCCTAGGACAAACAATATTCTAGTCCTTACCCCGATTAAAAAAATTAACAAAAACAAGAAGTAATGAGACCTAAACTTATGGGGGTTTCTCCTGGCACATTCCATTCTAATTTACAACCTAGGAACACGACTTCCAGAAAGGCTCTGCTGCCCTAGTACTCAGATTTGGGAATGGAGAAATGCTGCCTCCTTGTGGCCATTTCCCACAACAGCAGCTTTCAACCCACTGCTAAAGGTCACTAAATATTCACCAACTTGCAATTCTGTAAATGACACCTGCCCTCCAAATAAATCCTGGGATCAAAAATGGAGCAAAAATTTCAAAAGAGGGCAACCTTCCAAGAAGACAATTTCAAGAGCTATGTGGTACTCACAGCTTTTCCTTTAAAGAAGAGGAAAGAAAAAGGTGTGGGAAAATGATATATTTTAGGAATTTTTAAAGACATGCAAACCCAAATTACAAAACCCTATCAGCTCACAGCAGTCAGAATGGCCATCAGCAAAAATGTTTCAAAAAATAAATGCTGAAGGGACTGTGGAGGAATGCGTACACTCGGCCCTAAGGGGGACGTGGTAAGAGCCACTAATGAAAACACAATGGAAGTGCCTTGAAAAGGTAAACACTGAGCTACCCGTCAATCAGTCATACCCACTGCTGGGCCTATCCCCTGAGAAAATGAGAATCAAAACGTCACAGGCTGGCAACCCTGCACTCCAGCCATATTGACCATAGCCAACATTTGAAAGCAATGAAAATGTCCATCAACAGAGGAACGCACCAAGAAGAACTGTTCCATGTACACAATGTAATATTGCTCCAATAATAAATATAAGGTAAATTTAAAAGACAAACATAAGTAAGGAGACATCAGCATTTGTGGGTTTCTTCAGGCACATTCCACTCTAATTTATAACCGAGGAACACCACTGGCCGGAAGGCCTGTTGCCCTAGTACCAGCATGGGGAACGTAGAAAGACTGCCACCCTCTGGCCGTTACCTGCAAACGCAGGTTTAAGCCTGTGCTAATGGTCACCGCAAAATGTCTTCAGGGAGGTAATGGCCAAAAAATTTTAAAATTATGACATACATACTTTAAGAAAACACTTTGAAGAACTAAGCGGTACTCACAGCCTGAAAAATGAAAAGGACCTGCCTTAAAGCTCAGTTTTAATGGATCATGAGACACATGCAAATTCAGCCACAAAGACGTATCAGCTCACACCAGTCAGAATAACCATCAGTAAAAAACCACAAAGAATAAATGCTGAAGGTGCTGTGGAGAAATGCAAACCCTCCACTTTAAGTGGGATGTAACCTGGAGAGAGCCACTCATGAGAGCAGAGTGGAGGTGCCGTTAAAAGGTAAACATTGAGCTACCGTACGATCCAGAGGCTTATTCCTGGACCTATAACCTAAGAAGACAGAATTGGAAAGAAAGAGGCAGGCAAATCTGCATTGCACAGTATTACCATAGCCAAGATATGGAAGTCACCAAAAAGTCCACCGACAGATGGGTGGACAAAGAAGAACTGCTACATGTACAGATGGATTATGAGCTAGCGATAAAATGAAGCAATGCCATTTGCAGCACCATAGATGACTCTAGAAGTAATCACGCAACTTGGAGTAAGTGAGAAAACGAAAGACACATATCCTATCATACCACATAGAGGTGTTACCTAAAAATTGATACAAACGAAGATACTTCCACAGAGAAAGGCAATCACAGATTCAGTACAAAAACTTAAGGTTCACCAAATGGAAAGGTGTGAGGATTGGGTACATTACCATATTGAGGTGAACAGAGATATACAAACACACGTGAAATATATAATCACCAAAGACCTACAGAATACCAAGAGAAGACTACTCAACATTGTGTCATAACCTACACGGGAAAAGATTCCAAAGAAGAATAGATATATGTATATGTGTGAAGGAACCACATCTTGCACACCTAGACCAAACAAACCATTGTAATCGAATTTGCTGTGATAAAGAATAAAAATTTTGTTAAAAATACAAACAAGAAGGAATGACACATACACTTAAAGGGCTTTTTCCCGGCACATTCCATTGTACTTTACAACCTAGAACACGACTTCCATTAAGGCTCTGTTGCCCTAGTGACCAGATTTGGTAAAGGAGAAATGCTGCCCCCTTGTGGCCGTTTCCCGCAAGAGCAGCTTTAAACCCACAGCTACTGGTCACTTAAAATTCACAAGGGCTCAGGGCTGTAAAGGACACCTGCCGTCAAAAATTGTGCTCAGGTGGGGAATGGACAAAAGAAATTCAAAACAGGCGAATGTTTCAAGAAGATAGTATGCAGAGGTAAGTATTCCTCACTCTCTTTAAACAAAAAAACAGGAAAATGGGTAAAAGCTCAACCTCAGGAATTATTAGACTCATGCAATCTAATCAACCAAAAGGTTTCAACTCACACCTGTCAACTGACCGTCAGCAAAAAGTCTACCAACAATAAATGCTGACGGGGTTGTAGAGAACTGTGTAACCTCTAGGTGCTGGTGAGATGTAAAGTGGTTAACAGCCAGTAAGGAGTACCAAAAGGAACTGCGTTGAAAAGTGAAAATTGAGGTACCACTCAATGCAACAGGCACACCACTGGGCCTCTCACCTGAGAAGACCAGGATCGAAAAGACACAGGCTGCAAAGGCTGCACTGCAGCCTTATTCAAAATAGCCAAGATGGGAAGCAACCAAAATGTCCATCAACAGGTGAATGGATAAAGAAGAAGGAGTCCATGTACACAATGGAATATTAGCCATGGAAAACAATGAAACACTGCTCTTTGAGGCACCAGAGATGAGCCTGGAGATAATCACAAAACATGAGGTAAGTCGGAAAGCAAAAGACCTATATCCTATGATATCCCTTAGAGGCGTTATCTAATCACTGACACAAATGAACATATTTCCACAGAGAAAGACACTCACAGACTTAGAAAACCAACTATGCTCATCTAAAAGGAAAGGTGGGGGGAATGGATAAATGAGATTAGTGTTACTATACATATCCAAATACATATTATATACATATTTCAAAACGACCGACCATATAGCAAGGGAGGTCTACAGAACACTCTGTAATATTTTACATGGGAAGAGGATCTGTAGAGTAGACATATATAATGTACAAATGAACCAGATTGTGTACCCCTAGGACAAACAGTATTCTAGTCCTTACCCCGATTAAAAAAATTAACAAAAACAAGAAGTAATGAGACCTAAACTTATGGGGGTTTCTCCTGGCACATTCCATTCTAATTTACAACCTAGGAACACGACTTCCAGAAAGGCTCTGCTGCCCTAGTACTCAGATTTGGGAATGGAGAAATGCTGTCTCCTTGTGGCCATTTCCCACAACAGCAGCTTTCAACCCACTGCTAAAGGTCACTAAATATTCACCAACTTGCAATTCTGTAAATGACACCTGCCCTCCAAATAAATCCCGGGATCAAAAATGGAGCAAAAATTTCAAAAGAGGGCAACCTTCCAAGAAGACAATTTCAAGAGCTATGTGGTACTCACAGCTATTCCTTTAAAGAGGAAAGAAAAGGTGTGGGAAAATGATATATTTTAGGAATTTTTAAAGACATGCAAACCCAAATTACAAAACCCTATCAGCTCACAGCAGTCAGAATGGCCATCAGCAAAAATGTTTCAAAAAATAAATGCTGAAGGGACTGTGGAGGAATGCGTACACTCGGCCCTAAGGGGGACGTGGTAAGAGCCACTAATGAAAACACAATGGAAGTGCCTTGAAAAGGTAAACACTGAGCTACCCGTCAATCAGTCATACCCACTGCTGGGCCTATCCCCTGAGAAAATGAGAATCAAAACGTCACAGGCTGGCAATCCTGCACTCCAGCCATATTGACCATAGCCAACATTTGGAAGCAATGAAAATGTCCATCAACAGAGGAACGCACCAAGAAGAACTCTTCCATGTACACAATGTAATATTGCTCCAATAATAAATATAAGGTAAATTTAAAAGACAAACATAAGTAAGGAGACATCAGCATTTGTGGGTTTCTTCAGGCACAATCCACTCTAATTTATAACCGAGGAACACCACTGGCCGGAAGGCCTGTTGCCCTAGTACCAGCATGGGGAACGTAGAAAGACCGCCACCCTCTGGCCGTTACCTGCAAACGCAGGTTTAAGCCTGTGCTAATGGTCACCGCAAAATGTCTTCAGGGAGGTAATGGCCAAAAAATTTTAAAATTATGACATACATACTTTAAGAAAACACTTTGAAGAACTAAGCGGTACTCACAGCCTGAAAAATGAAAAGGACCTGCCTTAAAGCTCAGTTTTAATGGATCATGAGACACATGCAAATTCAGCCACAAAGACGTATCAGCTCACACCAGTCAGAATAACCATCAGTAAAAAACCACAAAGAATAAATGCTGAAGGTGCTGTGGAGAAATGCAAACCCTCCACTTTAAGTGGGATGTAACCTGGAGAGAGCCACTCATGAGAGCAGAGTGGAGGTGCCGTTAAAAGGTAAACATTGAGCTACCGTACGATCCAGAGGCTTATTCCTGGACCTATAACCTAAGAAGACAGAATTGGAAAGAAAGAGGCAGGCAAATCTGCATTGCACAGTATTACCATAGCCAAGATATGGAAGTCACCAAAAAGTCCACCGACAGATGGGTGGACAAAGAAGAACTGCTACATGTACAGATGGATTATGAGCTAGCGATAAAATGAAGCAATGCCATTTGCAGCACCATAGATGACTCTAGAAGTAATCACGCAACTTGGAGTAAGTGAGAAAACGAAAGACACATATCCTATCATACCACATAGAGGTGTTACCTAAAAATTGATACAAACGAAGATACTTCCACAGAGAAAGGCAATCACAGATTCAGTACAAAAACTTAAGGTTCACCAAATGGAAAGGTGTGAGGATTGGGTACATTACCATATTGAGGTGAACAGAGATATACAAACACACGTGAAATATATAATCACCAAAGACCTACAGAATACCAAGAGAAGACTACTCAACATTGTGTCATAACCTACACGGGAAAAGATTCCAAAGAAGAATAGATATATGTATATGTGTGAAGGAACCACATCTTGCACACCTAGACCAAACAAACCATTGTAATCGAATTTGCTGTGATAAAGAATAAAAATTTTGTTAAAAATACAAACAAGAAGGAATGACACATACACTTAAAGGGCTTTTTCCCGGCACATTCCATTGTACTTTACAACCTAGAACACGACTTCCATTAAGGCTCTGTTGCCCTAGTGACCAGATTTGGTAAAGGAGAAATGCTGCCCCCTTGTGGCCGTTTCCCGCAAGAGCAGCTTTAAACCCACAGCTACTGGTCACTTAAAATTCACAAGGGCTCAGGGCTGTAAAGGACACCTGCCGTCAAAAATTGTGCTCAGGTGGGGAATGGACAAAAGAAATTCAAAACAGGCGAATGTTTCAAGAAGATAGTATGCAGAGGTAAGTATTCCTCACTCTCTTTAAACAAAAAAACAGGAAAATGGGTAAAAGCTCAACCTCAGGAATTATTAGACTCATGCAATCTAATCAACCAAAAGGTTTCAACTCACACCTGTCAACTGACCGTCAGCAAAAAGTCTACCAACAATAAATGCTGACGGGGTTGTAGAGAACTGTGTAACCTCTAGGTGCTGGTGAGATGTAAAGTGGTTAACAGCCAGTAAGGAGTACCAAAAGGAACTGCGTTGAAAAGTGAAAATTGAGGTACCACTCAATGCAACAGGCACACCACTGGGCCTCTCACCTGAGAAGACCAGCATCGAAAAGACACAGGCTGCAAAGGCTGCACTGCAGCCTTATTCAAAATAGCCAAGATGGGAAGCAACCAAAATGTCCATCAACAGGTGAATGGATAAAGAAGAAGGAGTCCATGTACACAATGGAATATTAGCCATGGAAAACAATGAAACACTGCTCTTTGAGGCACCAGAGATGAGCCTGGAGATAATCACAAAACATGAGGTAAGTCGGAAAGCAAAAGACCTATATCCTATGATATCCCTTAGAGGCGTTATCTAATCACTGACACAAATGAACATATTTCCACAGAGAAAGACACTCACAGACTTAGAAAACCAACTATGCTCATCTAAAAGGAAAGGTGGGGGGAATGGATAAATGAGATTAGTGTTACTATACATATCCAAATACATATTATATACATATTTCAAAACGACCGACCATATAGCAAGGGAGGTCTACAGAACACTCTGTAATATTTTACATGGGAAGAGGATCTGTAGAGTAGACATATATAATGTACAAATGAACCAGATTGTGTACCCCTAGGACAAACAGTATTCTAGTCCTTACCCCGATTAAAAAAATTAACAAAAACAAGAAGTAATGAGACCTAAACTTATGGGGGTTTCTCCTGGCACATTCCATTCTAATTTACAACCTAGGAACACGACTTCCAGAAAGGCTCTGCTGCCCTAGTACTCAGATTTGGGAATGGAGAAATGCTGTCTCCTTGTGGCCATTTCCCACAACAGCAGCTTTCAACCCACTGCTAAAGGTCACTAAATATTCACCAACTTGCAATTCTGTAAATGACACCTGCCCTCCAAATAAATCCCGGGATCAAAAATGGAGCAAAAATTTCAAAAGAGGGCAACCTTCCAAGAAGACAATTTCAAGAGCTATGTGGTACTCACAGCTATTCCTTTAAAGAGGAAAGAAAAGGTGTGGGAAAATGATATATTTTAGGAATTTTTAAAGACATGCAAACCCAAATTACAAAACCCTATCAGCTCACAGCAGTCAGAATGGCCATCAGCAAAAATGTTTCAAAAAATAAATGCTGAAGGGACTGTGGAGGAATGCGTACACTCGGCCCTAAGGGGGACGTGGTAAGAGCCACTAATGAAAACACAATGGAAGTGCCTTGAAAAGGTAAACACTGAGCTACCCGTCAATCAGTCATACCCACTGCTGGGCCTATCCCCTGAGAAAATGAGAATCAAAACGTCACAGGCTGGCAATCCTGCACTCCAGCCATATTGACCATAGCCAACATTTGGAAGCAATGAAAATGTCCATCAACAGAGGAACGCACCAAGAAGAACTCTTCCATGTACACAATGTAATATTGCTCCAATAATAAATATAAGGTAAATTTAAAAGACAAACATAAGTAAGGAGACATCAGCATTTGTGGGTTTCTTCAGGCACATTCCACTCTAATTTATAACCGAGGAACACCACTGGCCGGAAGGCCTGTTGCCCTAGTACCAGCATGGGGAACGTAGAAAGACCGCCACCCTCTGGCCGTTACCTGCAAACGCAGGTTTAAGCCTGTGCTAATGGTCACCGCAAAATGTCTTCAGGGAGGTAATGGCCAAAAAATTTTAAAATTATGACATACATACTTTAAGAAAACACTTTGAAGAACTAAGCGGTACTCACAGCCTGAAAAATGAAAAGGACCTGCCTTAAAGCTCAGTTTTAATGGATCATGAGACACATGCAAATTCAGCCACAAAGACGTATCAGCTCACACCAGTCAGAATAACCATCAGTAAAAAACCACAAAGAATAAATGCTGAAGGTGCTGTGGAGAAATGCAAACCCTCCACTTTAAGTGGGATGTAACCTGGAGAGAGCCACTCATGAGAGCAGAGTGGAGGTGCCGTTAAAAGGTAAACATTGAGCTACCGTACGATCCAGAGGCTTATTCCTGGACCTATAACCTAAGAAGACAGAATTGGAAAGAAAGAGGCAGGCAAATCTGCATTGCACAGTATTACCATAGCCAAGATATGGAAGTCACCAAAAAGTCCACCGACAGATGGGTGGACAAAGAAGAACTGCTACATGTACAGATGGATTATGAGCTAGCGATAAAATGAAGCAATGCCATTTGCAGCACCATAGATGACTCTAGAAGTAATCACGCAACTTGGAATAAGTGAGAAAACGAAAGACACATATCCTATCATACCACATAGAGGTGTTACCTAAAAATTGATACAAACGAAGATACTTCCACAGAGAAAGGCAATCACAGATTCAGTACAAAAACTTAAGGTTCACCAAATGGAAACGTGTGAGGATTGGGTACATTACCATATTGAGGTGAACAGAGATATACAAACACACGTGAAATATATAATCACCAAAGACCTACAGAATACCAAGAGAAGACTACTCAACATTGTGTCATAACCTACACGGGAAGAGATTCCAAAGAAGAATAGATATATGTATATGTGTGAAGGAACCACGTCTTGCACACCTAGACCAAACAAACCATTGTAATCGAATTTGCTGTGATAAAGAATAAAAATTTTGTTAAAAATACAAACAAGAAGGAATGACACATACACTTAAAGGGCTTTTTCCCGGCACATTCCATTGTACTTTACAACCTAGAACACGACTTCCATTAAGGCTCTGTTGCCCTAGTGACCAGATTTGGTAAAGGAGAAATGCTGCCCCCTTGTGGCCGTTTCCCGCAAGAGCAGCTTTAAACCCACAGCTACTGGTCACTTAAAATTCACAAGGGCTCAGGGCTGTAAAGGACACCTGCCATCAAAAATTGTGCTCAGGTGGGGAATGGACAAAAGAAATTCAAAACAGGCGAATGTTTCAAGAAGATAGTATGCAGAGGTAAGTATTCCTCACTCTCTTTAAACAAAAAAACAGGAAAATGGGTAAAAGCTCAACCTCAGGAATTATTAGACTCATGCAATCTAATCAACCAAAAGGTTTCAACTCACACCTGTCGACTGACCGTCAGCAAAAAGTCTACCAACAATAAATGCTGATGGGGTTGTAGAGAACTGTGTAACCTCTAGGTGCTGGTGAGATGTAAAGTGGTTAACAGCCAGTAAGGAGTACAGAAAGGAACTGCGTTGAAAAGTGAAAATTGAGGTACCACTCAATGCAACAGGCACACCCCTGGGCCACTCACCTGAGAAGACCAGGATCGAAAAGACACAGGCTGCAAAGGCTGCACTGCAGCCTTATTCAAAATAGCCAAGATGGGAAGCAACCAAAATGTCCATCAACAGGTGAATGGATAAAGAAGAAGGAGTCCATGTACACAGTGGAATATTAGCCATGGAAAACAATGAAACACTGCTCTTTGAGGCACCAGAGATGAGCCTGGAGATAATCACAAAACATGAGGTAAGTCGGAAAGCAAAAGACCTATATCCTATGATATCCCTTAGAGGCGTTATCTAATCACTGACACAAATGAACATATTTCCACAGAGAAAGACACTCACAGACTTAGAAAACCAACTATGCTCATCTAAAAGGAAAGGTGGGGGGAATGGATAAATGAGATTAGTGTTACTATACATATCCAAATACATATTATATACATATTTCAAAACGACCGACCATATAGCAAGGGAGGTCTACAGAACACTCTGTAATATTTTACATGGGAAGAGGATCTGTAGAGTAGACATATATAATGTACAAATGAACCAGATTGTGTACCCCTAGGACAAACAATATTCTAGTCCTTACCCCGATTAAAAAAATTAACAAAAACAAGAAGTAATGAGACCTAAACTTATGGGGGTTTCTCCTGGCACATTCCATTCTAGTTTACAACCTAGGAACACGACTTCCAGAAAGGCTCTGCTGCCCTAGTACTCAGATTTGGGAATGGAGAAATGCTGCCTCCTTGTGGCCATTTCCCACAACAGCAGCTTTCAACCCACTGCTAAAGGTCACTAAATATTCACCAACTTGCCATTCTGTAAATGACACCTGCCCTCCAAATAAATCCTGGGATCAAAAATGGAGCAAAAATTTCAAAAGAGGGCAACCTTCCAAGAAGACAATTTCAAGAGCTATGTGGTACTCACAGCTTTTCCTTTAAAGAAGAGGAAAGAAAAAGGTGTGGGAAAATGATATATTTTAGGAATTTTTAAAGACATGCAAACCCAAATTACAAAAACCTATCAGCTCACAGCAGTCAGAATGGCCATCAGCAAAAATGTTTCAAAAAATAAATGCTGAAGGGACTGTGGAGGAATGCGTACACTCGGCCCTAAGGGGGACGTGGTAAGAGCCACTAATGAAAACACAATGGAAGTGCCTTGAAAAGGTAAACACTGAGCTACCCGTCAATCAGTCATACCCACTGCTGGGCCTATCCCCTGAGAAAATGAGAATCAAAACGTCACAGGCTGGCAATCCTGCACTCCAGCCATATTGACCATAGCCAACATTTGGAAGCAATGAAAATGTCCATCAACAGAGGAACGCACCAAGAAGAACTCTTCCATGTACACAATGTAATATTGCTCCAATAATAAATATAAGGTAAATTTAAAAGACAAACATAAGTAAGGAGACATCAGCATTTGTGGGTTTCTTCAGGCACATTCCACTCTAATTTATAACCGAGGAACACCACTGGCCGGAAGGCCTGTTGCCCTAGTACCAGCATGGGGAACGTAGAAAGACCGCCACCCTCTGGCCGTTACCTGCAAACGCAGGTTTAAGCCTGTGCTAATGGTCACCGCAAAATGTCTTCAGGGAGGTAATGGCCAAAAAATTTTAAAATTATGACATACATACTTTAAGAAAACACTTTGAAGAACTAAGCGGTACTCACAGCCTGAAAAATGAAAAGGACCTGCCTTAAAGCTCAGTTTTAATGGATCATGAGACACATGCAAATTCAGCCACAAAGACGTATCAGCTCACACCAGTCAGAATAACCATCAGTAAAAAACCACAAAGAATAAATGCTGAAGGTGCTGTGGAGAAATGCAAACCCTCCACTTTAAGTGGGATGTAACCTGGAGAGAGCCACTCATGAGAGCAGAGTGGAGGTGCCGTTAAAAGGTAAACATTGAGCTACCGTACGATCCAGAGGCTTATTCCTGGACCTATAACCTAAGAAGACAGAATTGGAAAGAAAGAGGCAGGCAAATCTGCATTGCACAGTATTACCATAGCCAAGATATGGAAGTCACCAAAAAGTCCACCGACAGATGGGTGGACAAAGAAGAACTGCTACATGTACAGATGGATTATGAGCTAGCGATAAAATGAAGCAATGCCATTTGCAGCACCATAGATGACTCTAGAAGTAATCACGCAACTTGGAATAAGTGAGAAAACGAAAGACACATATCCTATCATACCACATAGAGGTGTTACCTAAAAATTGATACAAACGAAGATACTTCCACAGAGAAAGGCAATCACAGATTCAGTACAAAAACTTAAGGTTCACCAAATGGAAACGTGTGAGGATTGGGTACATTACCATATTGAGGTGAACAGAGATATACAAACACACGTGAAATATATAATCACCAAAGACCTACAGAATACCAAGAGAAGACTACTCAACATTGTGTCATAACCTACACGGGAAGAGATTCCAAAGAAGAATAGATATATGTATATGTGTGAAGGAACCACGTCTTGCACACCTAGACCAAACAAACCATTGTAATCGAATTTGCTGTGATAAAGAATAAAAATTTTGTTAAAAATACAAACAAGAAGGAATGACACATACACTTAAAGGGCTTTTTCCCGGCACATTCCATTGTAATTTACAACCTAGAACACGACTTCCATTAAGGCTCTGTTGCCCTAGTGACCAGATTTGGTAAAGGAGAAATGCTGCCCCCTTGTGGCCGTTTCCCGCAAGAGCAGCTTTAAACCCACAGCTACTGGTCACTTAAAATTCACAAGGGCTCAGGGCTGTAAAGGACACCTGCCATCAAAAATTGTGCTCAGGTGGGGAATGGACAAAAGAAATTCAAAACAGGCGAATGTTTCAAGAAGATAGTATGCAGAGGTAAGTATTCCTCACTCTCTTTAAACAAAAAAACAGGAAAATGGGTAAAAGCTCAACCTCAGGAATTACTAGACTCATGCAATCTAATCAACCAAAAGGTTTCAACTCACACCTGTCGACTGACCGTCAGCAAAAAGTCTACCAACAATAAATGCTGACGGGGTTGTAGAGAACTGTGTAACCTCTAGGTGCTGGTGGGAAGGAAAGTGGTTAACAGCCAATAATGACTACCGAAAGGAACTGCGTTGAAAAGTGAAAACTGAGGTACCATTCAATCCAGCAGGCACACCACTGGGCCTCTCACCTGAGAAGACCAGGATCGAAAAGACACAGGCTGCAAAGGCTGCACTGCAGCCTTATTCAAAATAGCCAAGATGGGAAGCAACCAAAATGTCCATCAACAGGTGAATGGATAAAGAAGAAGGAGTCCATGTACACAATGGAATATTAGCCATGGAAAACAATGAAACACTGCTCTTTGAGGCACCAGAGATGAGCCTGGAGATAATCACAAAACATGAGGTAAGTCGGAAAGCAAAAGACCTATATCCTATGATATCCCTTAGAGGCGTTATCTAATCACTGACACAAATGAACATATTTCCACAGAGAAAGACACTCACAGACTTAGAAAACCAACTATGCTCATCTAAAAGGAAAGGTGGGGGGAATGGATAAATGAGATTAGTGTTACTATACATATCCAAATACATATTATATACATATTTCAAAACGACCGACCATATAGCAAGGGAGGTCTACAGAACACTCTGTAATATTTTACATGGGAAGAGGATCTGTAGAGTAGACATATATAATGTACATTTGAACCAGATTGTGTACCCCTAGGACAAACAATATTCTAGTCCTTACCCCGATTAAAAAAATTAACAAAAACAAGAAGTAATGAGACCTAAACTTATGGGGGTTTCTCCTGGCACATTCCACTCTAATTTACAACCTAGGAACACGACTTCCAGAAAGGCTCTGCTGCCCTAGTACTCAGATTTGGGAATGGAGAAATGCTGCCTCCTTGTGGCCATTTCCCACAACAGCAGCTTTCAACCCACTGCTAAAGGTCACTAAATATTCACCAACTTGCCATTCTGTAAATGACACCTGCCCTCCAAATAAATCCTGGGATCAAAAATGGAGCAAAAATTTCAAAAGAGGGCAACCTTCCAAGAAGACAATTTCAAGAGCTATGTGGTACTCACAGCTTTTCCTTTAAAGAAGAGGAAAGAAAAAGGTGTGGGAAAATGATATATTTTAGGAATTTTTAAAGACATGCAAACCCAAATTACAAAAACCTATCAGCTCACAGCAGTCAGAATGGCCATCAGCAAAAATGTTTCAAAAAATAAATGCTGAAGGGACTGTGGAGGAATGCGTACACTCGGCCCTAAGGGGGACGTGGTAAGAGCCACTAATGAAAACACAATGGAAGTGCCTTGAAAAGGTAAACACTGAGCTACCCGTCAATCAGTCATACCCACTGCTGGGCCTATCCCCTGAGAAAATGAGAATCAAAACGTCACAGGCTGGCAATCCTGCACTCCAGCCATATTGACCATAGCCAACATTTGGAAGCAATGAAAATGTCCATCAACAGAGGAACGCACCAAGAAGAACTCTTCCATGTACACAATGTAATATTGCTCCAATAATAAATATAAGGTAAATTTAAAAGGCAAACATAAGTAAGGAGACATCAGCATTTGTGGGTTTCTTCAGGCACAATCCACTCTAATTTATAACCGAGGAACACCACTGGCCGGAAGGCCTGTTGCCCTAGTACCAGCATGGGGAACGTAGAAAGACTGCCACCCTCTGGCCGTTACCTGCAAACGCAGGTTTAAGCCTGTGCTAATGGTCACCGCAAAATGTCTTCAGGGAGGTAATGGCCAAAAAATTTTAAAATTATGACATACATACTTTAAGAAAACACTTTGAAGAACTAAGCTGTACTAACAGCCTGAAAAATGAAAAGGACCTGCCTTAAAGCTCAGTTTTAATGGATCATGAGACACATGCAAATTCAGCCACAAAGACGTATCAGCTCACACCAGTCAGAATAACCATCAGTAAAAAACCACAAAGAATAAATGCTGAAGGTGCTGTGGAGAAATGCAAACCCTCCACTTTAAGTGGGATGTAACCTGGAGAGAGCCACTCATGAGAGCAGAGTGGAGGTGCCGTTAAAAGGTAAACATTGAGCTACCGTACGATCCAGAGGCTTATTCCTGGACCTATAACCTAAGAAGACAGAATTGGAAAGAAAGAGGCAGGCAAATCTGCATTGCACAGTATTACCATAGCCAAGATATGGAAGTCACCAAAAAGTCCACCGACAGATGGGTGGACAAAGAAGATCTGCTACATGTACAGATGGATTATGAGCTAGCGATAAAATGAAAGAATGCCATTTGCAGCACCATAGATGACTCTAGAAGTAATCACGCAACTTGGAGTAAGTGAGAAAGCGAAAGACACATATCCTATCATACCACATAGAGGTGTTACCTAAAAATTGATACAAACGAAGATACTTCCACAGAGAAAGGCAATCACAGATTCAGTACAAAAACTTAAGGTTCACCAAATGGAAAGGTGTGAGGATTGGGTACATTACCATATTGAGGTGAACAGAGATATACAAACACACGTGAAATATATAATCACCAAAGACCTACAGAATACCAAGAGAAGACTACTCAACATTGTGTCATAACCTACACGGGAAAAGATTCCAAAGAAGAATAGATATATGTATATGTGTGAAGGAACCACATCTTGCACACCTAGACCAAACAAACCATTGTAATCGAATTTGCTGTGATAAAGAATAAAAATTTTGTTAAAAATACAAACAAGAAGGAATGACACATACACTTAAAGGGCTTTTTCCCGGCACATTCCATTGTACTTTACAACCTAGAACACGACTTCCATTAAGGCTCTGTTGCCCTAGTGACCAGATTTGGTAAAGGAGAAATGCTGCCCCCTTGTGGCCGTTTCCCGCAAGAGCAGCTTTAAACCCACAGCTACTGGTCACTTAAAATTCACAAGGGCTCAGGGCTGTAAAGGACACCTGCCGTCAAAAATTGTGCTCAGGTGGGGAATGGACAAAAGAAATTCAAAACAGGCGAATGTTTCAAGAAGATAGTATGCAGAGGTAAGTATTCCTCACTCTCTTTAAACAAAAAAACAGGAAAATGGGTAAAAGCTCAACCTCAGGAATTATTAGACTCATGCAATCTAATCAACCAAAAGGTTTCAACTCACACCTGTCGACTGACCGTCAGCAAAAAGTCTACCAACAATAAATGCTGACGGGGTTGTAGAGAACTGTGTAACCTCTAGGTGCTGGTGAGATGTAAAGTGGTTAACAGCCAGTAAGGAGTACCAAAAGGAACTGCGTTGAAAAGTGAAAATTGAGGTACCACTCAATGCAACAGGCACACCACTGGGCCTCTCACCTGAGAAGACCAGGATCGAAAAGACACAGGCTGCAAAGGCTGCACTGCAGCCTTATTCAAAATAGCCAAGATGGGAAGCAACCAAAATGTCCATCAACAGGTGAATGGATAAAGAAGAAGGAGTCCATGTACACAATGGAATATTAGCCATGGAAAACAATGAAACACTGCTCTTTGAGGCACCAGAGATGAGCCTGGAGATAATCACAAAACATGAGGTAAGTCGGAAAGCAAAAGACCTATATCCTATGATATCCCTTAGAGGCGTTATCTAATCACTGACACAAATGAACATATTTCCACAGAGAAAGACACTCACAGACTTAGAAAACCAACTATGCTCATCTAAAAGGAAAGGTGGGGGGAATGGATAAATGAGATTAGTGTTACTATACATATCCAAATACATATTATATACATATTTCAAAACGACCGACCATATAGCAAGGGAGGTCTACAGAACACTCTGTAATATTTTACATGGGAAGAGGATCTGTAGAGTAGACATATATAATGTACAAATGAACCAGATTGTGTACCCCTAGGACAAACAATATTCTAGTCCTTACCCCGATTAAAAAAATTAACAAAAACAAGAAGTAATGAGACCTAAACTTATGGGGGTTTCTCCTGGCACATTCCATTCTAATTTACAACCTAGGAACACGACTTCCAGAAAGGCTCTGCTGCCCTAGTACTCAGATTTGGGAATGGAGAAATGCTGCCTCCTTGTGGCCATTTCCCACAACAGCAGCTTTCAACCCACTGCTAAAGGTCACTAAATATTCACCAACTTGCAATTCTGTAAATGACACCTGCCCTCCAAATAAATCCTGGGATCAAAAATGGAGCAAAAATTTCAAAAGAGGGCAACCTTCCAAGAAGACAATTTCAAGAGCTATGTGGTACTCACAGCTTTTCCTTTAAAGAAGAGGAAAGAAAAAGGTGTGGGAAAATGATATATTTTAGGAATTTTTAAAGACATGCAAACCCAAATTACAAAACCCTATCAGCTCACAGCAGTCAGAATGGCCATCAGCAAAAATGTTTCAAAAAATAAATGCTGAAGGGACTGTGGAGGAATGCGTACACTCGGCCCTAAGGGGGACGTGGTAAGAGCCACTAATGAAAACACAATGGAAGTGCCTTGAAAAGGTAAACACTGAGCTACCCGTCAATCAGTCATACCCACTGCTGGGCCTATCCCCTGAGAAAATGAGAATCAAAACGTCACAGGCTGGCAACCCTGCACTCCAGCCATATTGACCATAGCCAACATTTGAAAGCAATGAAAATGTCCATCAACAGAGGAACGCACCAAGAAGAACTGTTCCATGTACACAATGTAATATTGCTCCAATAATAAATATAAGGTAAATTTAAAAGACAAACATAAGTAAGGAGACATCAGCATTTGTGGGTTTCTTCAGGCACATTCCACTCTAATTTATAACCGAGGAACACCACTGGCCGGAAGGCCTGTTGCCCTAGTACCAGCATGGGGAACGTAGAAAGACTGCCACCCTCTGGCCGTTACCTGCAAACGCAGGTTTAAGCCTGTGCTAATGGTCACCGCAAAATGTCTTCAGGGAGGTAATGGCCAAAAAATTTTAAAATTATGACATACATACTTTAAGAAAACACTTTGAAGAACTAAGCGGTACTCACAGCCTGAAAAATGAAAAGGACCTGCCTTAAAGCTCAGTTTTAATGGATCATGAGACACATGCAAATTCAGCCACAAAGACGTATCAGCTCACACCAGTCAGAATAACCATCAGTAAAAAACCACAAAGAATAAATCCTGAAGGTGCTGTGAAGAAATGCAAACCCTCCACTTTAAGTGGGATGTAACCTGGAGAGAGCCACTCATGAGAGCAGAGTGGAGGTGCCGTTAAAAGGTAAACATTGAGTTACCGTACGATCCAGAGGCTTATTCCTGGACCTATAACCTAAGAAGACAGAATTGGAAAGAAAGAGGCAGGCAAATCTGCATTGCACAGTATTACCATAGCCAAGATATGGAAGTCACCAAAAAGTCCACCGACAGATGGGTGGACAAAGAAGAACTGCTACATGTACAGATGGATTATGAGCTAGCGATAAAATGAAGCAATGCCATTTGCAGCACCATAGATGACTCTAGAAGTAATCACGCAACTTGGAGTAAGTGAGAAAACGAAAGACACATATCCTATCATACCACATAGAGGTGTTACCTAAAAATTGATACAAACGAAGATACTTCCACAGAGAAAGGCAATCACAGATTCAGTACAAAAACTTAAGGTTCACCAAATGGAAAGGTGTGAGGATTGGGTACATTACCATATTGAGGTGAACAGAGATATACAAACACACGTGAAATATATAATCACCAAAGACCTACAGAATACCAAGAGAAGACTACTCAACATTGTGTCATAACCTACACGGGAAAAGATTCCAAAGAAGAATAGATATATGTATATGTGTGAAGGAACCACATCTTGCACACCTAGACCAAACAAACCATTGTAATCGAATTTGCTGTGATAAAGAATAAAAATTTTGTTAAAAATACAAACAAGAAGGAATGACACATACACTTAAAGGGCTTTTTCCCGGCACATTCCATTGTACTTTACAACCTAGAACACGACTTCCATTAAGGCTCTGTTGCCCTAGTGACCAGATTTGGTAAAGGAGAAATGCTGCCCCCTTGTGGCCGTTTCCCGCAAGAGCAGCTTTAAACCCACAGCTACTGGTTACTTAAATTCACAAGGGCTCAGGGCTGTAAAGGACACCTGCCGTCAAAAATTGTGCTCAGGTGGGGAATGGACAAAAGAAATTCAAAACAGGCGAATGTTTCAAGAAGATAGTATGCAGAGGTAAGTATTCCTCACTCTCTTTAAACAAAAAAACAGGAAAATGTGTAAAAGCTCAACCTCAGGAATTATTAGACTCATGCAATCTAATCAACCAAAAGGTTTCAACTCACACCTGTCGACTGACCGTCAGCAAAAAGTCTACCAACAATAAATGCTGACGGGGTTGTAGAGAACTGTGTAACCTCTAGGTGCTGGTGAGATGTAAAGTGGTTAACAGCCAGTAAGGAGTACCAAAAGGAACTGCGTTGAAAAGTGAAAATTGAGGTACCACTCAATGCAACAGGCACACCACTGGGCCTCTCACCTGAGAAGACCAGGATCGAAAAGACACAGGCTGCAAAGGCTGCACTGCAGCCTTATTCAAAATAGCCAAGATGGGAAGCAACCAAAATGTCCATCAACAGGTGAATGGATAAAGAAGAAGGAGTCCATGTACACAATGGAATATTAGCCATGGAAAACAATGAAACACTGCTCTTTGAGGCACCAGAGATGAGCCTGGAGATAATCACAAAACATGAGGTAAGTCGGAAAGTAAAAGACCTATATCCTATGATATCCCTTAGAGGCGTTATCTAATCACTGACACAAATGAACATATTTCCACAGAGAAAGACACTCACAGACTTAGAAAACCAACTATGCTCATCTAAAAGGAAAGGTGGGGGGAATGGATAAATGAGATTAGTGTTACTATACATATCCAAATACATATTATATACATATTTCAAAACGACCGACCATATAGCAAGGGAGGTCTACAGAACACTCTGTAATATTTTACATGGGAAGAGGATCTGTAGAGTAGACATATATAATGTACAATTGAACCAGATTGTGTACCCCTAGGACAAACAATATTCTAGTCCTTACCCCGATTAAAAAAATTAACAAAAACAAGAAGTAATGAGACCTAAACTTATGGGGGTTTCTCCTGGCACATTCCATTCTAATTTACAACCTAGGAACACGACTTCCAGAAAGGCTCTGCTGCCCTAGTACTCAGATTTGGGAATGGAGAAATGCTGCCTCCTTGTGGCCATTTCCCACAACAGCAGCTTTCAACCCACTGCTAAAGGTCACTAAATATTCACCAACTTGCCATTCTGTAAATGACACCTGCCCTCCAAATAAATCCTGGGATCAAAAATGGAGCAAAAATTTCAAAAGAGGGCAACCTTCCAAGAAGACAATTTCAAGAGCTATGTGGTACTCACAGCTTTTCCTTTAAAGAGGAAAGAAAAGGTGTGGGAAAATGATATATTTTAGGAATTTTTAAAGACATGCAAACCCAAATTACAAAACCCTATCAGCTCACAGCAGTCAGAATGGCCATCAGCAAAAATGTTTCAAAAAATAAATGCTGAAGGGACTGTGGAGGAATGCGTACACTCGGCCCTAAGGGGGACGTGGTAAGAGCCACTAATGAAAACACAATGGAAGTGCCTTGAAAAGGTAAACACTGAGCTACCCGTCAATCAGTCATACCCACTGCTGGGCCTATCCCCTGAGAAAATGAGAATCAAAACGTCACAGGCTGGCAATCCTGCACTCCAGCCATATTGACCATAGCCAACATTTGGAAGCAATGAAAATGTCCATCAACAGAGGAACGCACCAAGAAGAACTGTTCCATGTACACAATGTAATATTGCTCCAATAATAAATATAAGGTAAATTTAAAAGACAAACATAAGTAAGGAGACATCAGCATTTGTGGGTTTCTTCAGGCACAATCCACTCTAATTTATAACCGAGGAACACCACTGGCCGGAAGGCCTGTTGCCCTAGTACCAGCATGGGGAACGTAGAAAGACCGCCACCCTCTGGCCGTTACCTGCAAACGCAGGTTTAAGCCTGTGCTAATGGTCACCGCAAAATGTCTTCAGGGAGGTAATGGCCAAAAAATTTTAAAATTATGACATACATACTTTAAGAAAACACTTTGAAGAACTAAGCGGTACTCACAGCCTGAAAAATGAAAAGGACCTGCCTTAAAGCTCAGTTTTAATGGATCATGAGACACATGCAAATTCAGCCACAAAGACGTATCAGCTCACACCAGTCAGAATAACCATCAGTAAAAAACCACAAAGAATAAATGCTGAAGGTGCTGTGGAGAAATGCAAACCCTCCACTTTAAGTGGGATGTAACCTGGAGAGAGCCACTCATGAGAGCAGAGTGGAGGTGCCGTTAAAAGGTAAACATTGAGCTACCGTACGATCCAGAGGCTTATTCCTGGACCTATAACCTAAGAAGACAGAATTGGAAAGAAAGAGGCAGGCAAATCTGCATTGCACAGTATTACCATAGCCAAGATATGGAAGTCACCAAAAAGTCCACCGACAGATGGGTGGACAAAGAAGAACTGCTACATGTACAGATGGATTATGAGCTAGCGATAAAATGAAGCAATGCCATTTGCAGCACCATAGATGACTCTAGAAGTAATCACGCAACTTGGAGTAAGTGAGAAAACGAAAGACACATATCCTATCATACCACATAGAGGTGTTACCTAAAAATTGATACAAACGAAGATACTTCCACAGAGAAAGGCAATCACAGATTCAGTACAAAAACTTAAGGTTCACCAAATGGAAAGGTGTGAGGATTGGGTACATTACCATATTGAGGTGAACAGAGATATACAAACACACGTGAAATATATAATCACCAAAGACCTACAGAATACCAAGAGAAGACTACTCAACATTGTGTCATAACCTACACGGGAAAAGATTCCAAAGAAGAATAGATATATGTATATGTGTGAAGGAACCACATCTTGCACACCTAGACCAAACAAACCATTGTAATCGAATTTGCTGTGATAAAGAATAAAAATTTTGTTAAAAATACAAACAAGAAGGAATGACACATACACTTAAAGGGCTTTTTCCCGGCACATTCCATTGTACTTTACAACCTAGAACACGACTTCCATTAAGGCTCTGTTGCCCTAGTGACCAGATTTGGTAAAGGAGAAATGCTGCCCCCTTGTGGCCGTTTCCCGCAAGAGCAGCTTTAAACCCACAGCTACTGGTCACTTAAAATTCACAAGGGCTCAGGGCTGTAAAGGACACCTGCCGTCAAAAATTGTGCTCAGGTGGGGAATGGACAAAAGAAATTCAAAACAGGCGAATGTTTCAAGAAGATAGTATGCAGAGGTAAGTATTCCTCACTCTCTTTAAACAAAAAAACAGGAAAATGGGTAAAAGCTCAACCTCAGGAATTATTAGACTCATGCAATCTAATCAACCAAAAGGTTTCAACTCACACCTGTCAACTGACCGTCAGCAAAAAGTCTACCAACAATAAATGCTGACGGGGTTGTAGAGAACTGTGTAACCTCTAGGTGCTGGTGAGATGTAAAGTGGTTAACAGCCAGTAAGGAGTACCAAAAGGAACTGCGTTGAAAAGTGAAAATTGAGGTACCACTCAATGCAACAGGCACACCACTGGGCCTCTCACCTGAGAAGACCAGGATCGAAAAGACACAGGCTGCAAAGGCTGCACTGCAGCCTTATTCAAAATAGCCAAGATGGGAAGCAACCAAAATGTCCATCAACAGGTGAATGGATAAAGAAGAAGGAGTCCATGTACACAATGGAATATTAGCCATGGAAAACAATGAAACACTGCTCTTTGAGGCACCAGAGATGAGCCTGGAGATAATCACAAAACATGAGGTAAGTCGGAAAGCAAAAGACCTATATCCTATGATATCCCTTAGAGGCGTTATCTAATCACTGACACAAATGAACATATTTCCACAGAGAAAGACACTCACAGACTTAGAAAACCAACTATGCTCATCTAAAAGGAAAGGTGGGGGGAATGGATAAATGAGATTAGTGTTACTATACATATCCAAATACATATTATATACATATTTCAAAACGACCGACCATATAGCAAGGGAGGTCTACAGAACACTCTGTAATATTTTACATGGGAAGAGGATCTGTAGAGTAGACATATATAATGTACAAATGAACCAGATTGTGTACCCCTAGGACAAACAGTATTCTAGTCCTTACCCCGATTAAAAAAATTAACAAAAACAAGAAGTAATGAGACCTAAACTTATGGGGGTTTCTCCTGGCACATTCCATTCTAATTTACAACCTAGGAACACGACTTCCAGAAAGACTCTGCTGCCCTAGTACTCAAATTTGGGAATGGAGAAATGCTGTCTCCTTGTGGCCATTTCCCACAACAGCAGCTTTCAACCCACTGCTAAAGGTCACTAAATATTCACCAACTTGCAATTCTGTAAATGACACCTGCCCTCCAAATAAATCCCGGGATCAAAAATGGAGCAAAAATTTCAAAAGAGGGCAACCTTCCAAGAAGACAATTTCAAGAGCTATGTGGTACTCACAGCTATTCCTTTAAAGAGGAAAGAAAAGGTGTGGGAAAATGATATATTTTAGGAATTTTTAAAGACATGCAAACCCAAATTACAAAACCCTATCAGCTCACAGCAGTCAGAATGGCCATCAGCAAAAATGTTTCAAAAAATAAATGCTGAAGGGACTGTGGAGGAATGCGTACACTCGGCCCTAAGGGGGACGTGGTAAGAGCCACTAATGAAAACACAATGGAAGTGCCTTGAAAAGGTAAACACTGAGCTACCCGTCAATCAGTCATACCCACTGCTGGGCCTATCCCCTGAGAAAATGAGAATCAAAACGTCACAGGCTGGCAATCCTGCACTCCAGCCATATTGACCATAGCCAACATTTGGAAGCAATGAAAATGTCCATCAACAGAGGAACGCACCAAGAAGAACTCTTCCATGTACACAATGTAATATTGCTCCAATAATAAATATAAGGTAAATTTAAAAGACAAACATAAGTAAGGAGACATCAGCATTTGTGGGTTTCTTCAGGCACATTCCACTCTAATTTATAACCGAGGAACACCACTGGCCGGAAGGCCTGTTGCCCTAGTACCAGCATGGGGAACGTAGAAAGACCGCCACCCTCTGGCCGTTACCTGCAAACGCAGGTTTAAGCCTGTGCTAATGGTCACCGCAAAATGTCTTCAGGGAGGTAATGGCCAAAAAATTTTAAAATTATGACATACATACTTTAAGAAAACACTTTGAAGAACTAAGCGGTACTCACAGCCTGAAAAATGAAAAGGACCTGCCTTAAAGCTCAGTTTTAATGGATCATGAGACACATGCAAATTCAGCCACAAAGACGTATCAGCTCACACCAGTCAGAATAACCATCAGTAAAAACCACAAAGAATAAATGCTGAAGGTGCTGTGGAGAAATGCAAACCCTCCACTTTAAGTGGGATGTAACCTGGAGAGAGCCACTCATGAGAGCAGAGTGGAGGTGCCGTTAAAAGGTAAACATTGAGCTACCGTACGATCCAGAGGCTTATTCCTGGACCTATAACCTAAGAAGACAGAATTGGAAAGAAAGAGGCAGGCAAATCTGCATTGCACAGTATTACCATAGCCAAGATATGGAAGTCACCAAAAAGTCCACCGACAGATGGGTGGACAAAGAAGAACTGCTACATGTACAGATGGATTATGAGCTAGCGATAAAATGAAGCAATGCCATTTGCAGCACCATAGATGACTCTAGAAGTAATCACGCAACTTGGAGTAAGTGAGAAAACGAAAGACACATATCCTATCATACCACAAAGAGGTGTTACCTAAAAATTGATACAAACGAAGATACTTCCACAGAGAAAGGCAATCACAGATTCAGTACAAAAACTTAAGGTTCACCAAATGGAAAGGTGTGAGGATTGGGTACATTACCATATTGAGGTGAACAGAGATATACAAACACACGTGAAATATATAATCACCAAAGACCTACAGAATACCAAGAGAAGACTACTCAACATTGTGTCATAACCTACACGGGAAAAGATTCCAAAGAAGAATAGATATATGTATATGTGTGAAGGAACCACGTCTTGCACACCTAGACCAAACAAACCATTGTAATCGAATTTGCTGTGATAAAGAATAAAAATTTTGTTAAAAATACAAACAAGAAGGAATGACACATAAACTTAAAGGGCTTTTTCCCGGCACATTCCATTGTAACTTACAACCTAGAACACGACTTCCATTAAGGCTCTGTTGCCCTAGTGACCAGATTTGGTAAAGTAGAAATGCTGCCCCCTTGTGGCCGTTTCCCGCAAGAGCAGCTTTAAACCCACAGCTACTGGTCACTTAAAATTCACAAGGGCTCAGGGCTGTAAAGGACACCTGCCGTCAAAAATTGTGCTCAGGTGGGGAATGGACAAAAGAAATTCAAAACAGGCGAATGTTTCAAGAAGATAGTGTGCAGAGGTAAGTATTCCTCACTCTCTTTAAACAAAAAAACAGGAAAATGGGTAAAAGCTCAACCTCAGGAATTATTAGACTCATGCAATCTAATCAACCAAAAGGTTTCAACTCACACCTGTCCACTGACCGTCAGCAAAAAGTCTACCAACAATAAATGCTGACGGGGTTGTAGAGAACTGTGTAACCTCTAGGTGCTGGTGAGATGTAAAGTGGTTAACAGCCAGTAAGGAGTACCAAAAGTAACTGCGTTAAAAAGTGAAAATTGAGGTACCACTCAATGCAACAGGCACACCACTGGGCCTCTCACCTGAGAAGACCAGGATCGAAAAGACACAGGCTGCAAAGGCTGCACTGCAGCCTTATTCAAAATAGCCAAGATGGGAAGCAACCAAAATGTCAATCAACAGGTGAATGGATAAAGAAGAAGGAGTCCATGTACACAATGGAATATTAGCCATGGAAAACAATGAAACACTGCTCTTTGAGGCACCAGAGATGAGCCTGGAGATAATCACAAAACATGAGGTAAGTCGGAAAGCAAAAGACCTATATCCTATGATATCCCTTAGAGGCGTTATCTAATCACTGACACAAATGAACATATTTCCACAGAGAAAGACACTCACAGACTTAGAAAACCAACTATGCTCATCTAAAAGGAAAGGTGGGGGGAATGGATAAATGAGATTAGTGTTACTATACATATCCAAATACATATTATATACATATTTCAAAACGACCGACCATATAGCAAGGGAGGTCTACAGAACACTCTGTAATATTTTACATGGGAAGAGGATCTGTAGAGTAGACATATATAATGTACAATTGAACCAGATTGTGTACCCCTAGGACAAACAATATTCTAGTCCTTACCCCGATTAAAAAAATTAACAAAAACAAGAAGTAATGAGACCTAAACTTATGGGGGTTTCTCCTGGCACATTCCATTCTAATTTACAACCTAGGAACACGACTTCCAGAAAGGCTCTGCTGCCCTAGTACTCAGATTTGGGAATGGAGAAATGCTGCCTCCTTGTGGCCATTTCCCACAACAGCAGCTTTCAACCCACTGCTAAAGGTCACTAAATATTCACCAACTTGCCATTCTGTAAATGACACCTGCCCTCCAAATAAATCCTGGGATCAAAAATGGAGCAAAAATTTCAAAAGAGGGCAACCTTCCAAGAAGACAATTTCAAGAGCTATGTGGTACTCACAGCTTTTCCTTTAAAGAAGAGGAAAGAAAAAGGTGTGGGAAAATGATATATTTTAGGAATTTTTAAAGACATGCAAACCCAAATTACAAAACCCTATCAGCTCACAGCAGTCAGAATGGCCATCAGCAAAAATGTTTCAAAAAATAAATGCTGAAGGGACTGTGGAGGAATGCGTACACTCGGCCCTAAGGGGGACGTGGTAAGAGCCACTAATGAAAACACAATGGAAGTGCCTTGAAAAGGTAAACACTGAGCTACCCGTCAATCAGTCATACCCGCTGCTGGGCCTATCCCCTGAGAAAATGAGAATCAAAACGTCACAGGCTGGCAATCCTGCACTCCAGCCATATTGACCATAGCCAACATTTGGAAGCAATGAAAATGTCCATCAACAGAGGAACGCACCAAGAAGAACTGTTCCATGTACACAATGTAATATTGCTCCAATAATAAATATAAGGTAAATTTAAAAGACAAACATAAGTAAGGAGACATCAGCATTTGTGGGTTTCTTCAGGCACATTCCACTCTAATTTATAACCGAGGAACACCACTGGCCGGAAGGCCTGTTGCCCTAGTACCAGCATGGGGAACGTAGAAAGACCGCCACCCTCTGGCCGTTACCTGCAAACGCAGGTTTAAGCCTGTGCTAATGGTCACCGCAAAATGTCTTCAGGGAGGTAATGGCCAAAAAATTTTAAAATTATGACATACATACTTTAAGAAAACACTTTGAAGAACTAAGCGGTACTCACAGCCTGAAAAATGAAAAGGACCTGCCTTAAAGCTCAGTTTTAATGGATCATGAGACACATGCAAATTCAGCCACAAAGACGTATCAGCTCACACCAGTCAGAATAACCATCAGTAAAAAACCACAAAGAATAAATGCTGAAGGTGCTGTGGAGAAATGCAAACCCTCCACTTTAAGTGGGATGTAACCTGGAGAGAGCCACTCATGAGAGCAGAGTGGAGGTGCCGTTAAAAGGTAAACATTGAGCTACCGTACGATCCAGAGGCTTATTCCTGGACCTATAACCTAAGAAGACAGAATTGGAAAGAAAGAGGCAGGCAAATCTGCATTGCACAGTATTACCATAGCCAAGATATGGAAGTCACCAAAAAGTCCACGGACAGATGGGTGGACAAAGAAGAACTGCTACATGTACAGATGGATTATGAGCTAGCGATAAAATGAAGCAATGCCATTTGCAGCACCATAGATGACTCTAGAAGTAATCACGCAACTTGGAGTAAGTGAGAAAACGAAAGACCCATATCCTATCATACCACATAGAGGTGTTACCTAAAAATTGATACAAACGAAGATACTTCCACAGAGAAAGGCAATCACAGATTCAGTACAAAAACTTAAGGTTCACCAAATGGAAAGGTGTGAGGATTGGGTACATTACCATATTGAGGTGAACAGAGATATACAAACACACGTGAAATATATAATCACCAAAGACCTACAGAATACCAAGAGAAGACTACTCAACATTGTGTCATAACCTACACGGGAAAAGATTCCAAAGAAGAATAGATATATGTATATGTGTGAAGGAACCACGTCTTGCACACCTAGACCAAACAAACCATTGTAATCGAATTTGCTGTGATAAAGAATAAAAATTTTGTTAAAAATACAAACAAGAAGGAATGACACATACACTTAAAGGGCTTTTTCCCGGCACATTCCATTGTAATTTACAACCTAGAACACGACTTCCATTAAGGCTCTGTTGCCCTAGTGACCAGATTTGGTAAAGGAGAAATGCTGCCCCCTTGTGGCCGTTTCCCGCAAGAGCAGCTTTAAACCCACAGCTACTGGTCACTTAAAATTCACAAGGGCTCAGGGCTGTAAAGGACACCTGCCGTCAAAAATTGTGCTCAGGTGGGGAATGGACAAAAGAAATTCAAAACAGGCGAATGTTTCAAGAAGATAGTATGCAGAGGTAAGTATTCCTCACTCTCTTTAAACAAAAAAACAGGAAAATGGGTAAAAGCTCAACCTCAGGAATGATTAGACTCATGCAATCTAATCAACCAAAAGGTTTCATCTCACACCTGTCGACTGACCGTCAGCAAAAAGTCTACCAACAATAAATGCTGACGGGGTTGCAGAGAACTGTGTAACCTCTAGGTGCTGGTGGGATGGAAAGTGGTTAACAGCCAATAATGACTACTGAAAGGAAATGCGTTGAAAAGTGAAAACTGAGGTACCATTCAATCCAGCAGGCACACCACTGGGCCTCTCACCTGAGAAGACCAGGATCGAAAAGACACAGGCTGCAAATGCTGCACTGCAGCCTTATTCAAAATAGCCAAGATGGGAAGCAACCAAAATGTCCATCAACAGGTGAATGGATAAAGAAGAAGGAGTCCATGTACACAATGGAATATTAGCCATGGAAAACAATGAAACACTGTTCTTTGAGGCACCAGAGATGAGCCTGGAGATAATCACAAAACATGAGGTAAGTCGGAAAGCAAAAGACCTATATCCTATGATATCCCTTAGAGGCGTTATCTAATCACTGACACAAATGAACATATTTCCACAGAGAAAGACACTCACAGACTTAGAAAACCAACTATGCTCATCTAAAAGGAAAGGTGGGGGGAATGGATAAATGAGATTAGTGTTACTATACATATCCAAATACATATTATATACATATTTCAAAACGACCGACCATATAGCAAGGGAGGTCTACAGAACACTCTGTAATATTTTACATGGGAAGAGGATCTGTAGAGTAGACATATATAATGTACAAATGAACCAGATTGTGTACCCCTAGGACAAACAATATTCTAGTCATTACCCCGATTAAAAAAATTAACAAAAACAAGAAGTAATGAGACCTAAACTTATGGGGGTTTCTCCTGGCACATTCCATTCTAATTTACAACCTAGGAACACGACTTCCAGAAAGGCTCTGCTGCCCTAGTACTCAGATTTGGGAATGGAGAAATGCTGCCTCCTTGTGGCCATTTCCCACAACAGCAGCTTTCAACCCACTGCTAAAGGTCACTAAATATTCACCAACTTGCCATTCTGTAAATGACACCTGCCCTCCAAATAAATCCTGGGATCAAAAATGGAGCAAAAATTTCAAAAGAGGGCAACCTTCCAAGAAGACAATTTCAAGAGCTATGTGGTACTCACAGCTTTTCCTTTAAAGAAGAGGAAAGAAAAAGGTGTGGGAAAATGATATATTTTAGGAATTTTTAAAGACATGCAAACCCAAATTACAAAAACCTATCAGCTCACAGCAGTCAGAATGGCCATCAGCAAAAATGTTTCAAAAAATAAATGCTGAAGGGACTGTGGAGGAATGCGTACACTCGGCCCTAAGGGGGACGTGGTAAGAGCCACTAATGAAAACACGATGGAAGTGCCTTGAAAAGGTAAACACTGAGCTACCCGTCAATCAGTCATACCCGCTGCTGGGCCTATCCCCTGAGAAAATGAGAATCAAAACGTCACAGGCTGGCAATCCTGCACTCCAGCCATATTGACCATAGCCAACATTTGGAAGCAATGAAAATGTCCATCAACAGAGGAACGCACCAAGAAGAACTGTTCCATGTACACAATGTAATATTGCTCCAATAATAAATATAAGGTAAATTTAAAAGACAAACATAAGTAAGGAGACATCAGCATTTGTGGGTTTCTTCAGGCACATTCCACTCTAATTTATAACCGAGGAACACCACTGGCCGGAAGGCCTGTTGCCCTAGTACCAGCATGGGGAACGTAGAAAGACCGCCACCCTCTGGCCGTTACCTGCAAACGCAGGTTTAAGCCTGTGCTAATGGTCACCGCAAAATGTCTTCAGGGAGGTAATGGCCAAAAAATTTTAAAATTATGACATACATACTTTAAGAAAACACTTTGAAGAACTAAGCGGTACTCACAGCCTGAAAAATGAAAAGGACCTGCCTTAAAGCTCAGTTTTAATGGATCATGAGACACATGCAAATTCAGCCACAAAGACGTATCAGCTCACACCAGTCAGAATAACCATCAGTAAAAAACCACAAAGAATAAATGCTGAAGGTGCTGTGGAGAAATGCAAACCCTCCACTTTAAGTGGGATGTAACCTGGAGAGAGCCACTCATGAGAGCAGAGTGGAGGTGCCGTTAAAAGGTAAACATTGAGCTACCGTACGATCCAGAGGCTTATTCCTGGACCTATAACCTAAGAAGACAGAATTGGAAAGAAAGAGGCAGGCAAATCTGCATTGCACAGTATTACCATAGCCAAGATATGGAAGTCACCAAAAAGTCCACGGACAGATGGGTGGACAAAGAAGAACTGCTACATGTACAGATGGATTATGAGCTAGCGATAAAATGAAGCAATGCCATTTGCAGCACCATAGATGACTCTAGAAGTAATCACGCAACTTGGAGTAAGTGAGAAAACGAAAGACCCATATCCTATCATACCACATAGAGGTGTTACCTAAAAATTGATACAAACGAAGATACTTCCACAGAGAAAGGCAATCACAGATTCAGTACAAAAACTTAAGGTTCACCAAATGGAAAGGTGTGAGGATTGGGTACATTACCATATTGAGGTGAACAGAGATATACAAACACACGTGAAATATATAATCACCAAAGACCTACAGAATACCAAGAGAAGACTACTCAACATTGTGTCATAACCTACACGGGAAAAGATTCCAAAGAAGAATAGATATATGTATATGTGTGAAGGAACCACGTCTTGCACACCTAGACCAAACAAACCATTGTAATCGAATTTGCTGTGATAAAGAATAAAAATTTTGTTAAAAATACAAACAAGAAGGAATGACACATACACTTAAAGGGCTTTTTCCCGGCACATTCCATTGTAATTTACAACCTAGAACACGACTTCCATTAAGGCTCTGTTGCCCTAGTGACCAGATTTGGTAAAGGAGAAATGCTGCCCCCTTGTGGCCGTTTCCCGCAAGAGCAGCTTTAAACCCACAGCTACTGGTCACTTAAAATTCACAAGGGCTCAGGGCTGTAAAGGACACCTGCCGTCAAAAATTGTGCTCAGGTGGGGAATGGACAAAAGAAATTCAAAACAGGCGAATGTTTCAAGAAGATAGTATGCAGAGGTAAGTATTCCTCACTCTCTTTAAACAAAAAAACAGGAAAATGGGTAAAAGCTCAACCTCAGGAATGATTAGACTCATGCAATCTAATCAACCAAAAGGTTTCATCTCACACCTGTCGACTGACCGTCAGCAAAAAGTCTACCAACAATAAATGCTGACGGGGTTGCAGAGAACTGTGTAACCTCTAGGTGCTGGTGGGATGGAAAGTGGTTAACAGCCAATAATGACTACTGAAAGGAAATGCGTTGAAAAGTGAAAACTGAGGTACCATTCAATCCAGCAGGCACACCACTGGGCCTCTCACCTGAGAAGACCAGGATCGAAAAGACACAGGCTGCAAATGCTGCACTGCAGCCTTATTCAAAATAGCCAAGATGGGAAGCAACCAAAATGTCCATCAACAGGTGAATGGATAAAGAAGAAGGAGTCCATGTACACAATGGAATATTAGCCATGGAAAACAATGAAACACTGTTCTTTGAGGCACCAGAGATGAGCCTGGAGATAATCACAAAACATGAGGTAAGTCGGAAAGCAAAAGACCTATATCCTATGATATCCCTTAGAGGCGTTATCTAATCACTGACACAAATGAACATATTTCCACAGAGAAAGACACTCACAGACTTAGAAAACCAACTATGCTCATCTAAAAGGAAAGGTGGGGGGAATGGATAAATGAGATTAGTGTTACTATACATATCCAAATACATATTATATACATATTTCAAAACGACCGACCATATAGCAAGGGAGGTCTACAGAACACTCTGTAATATTTTACATGGGAAGAGGATCTGTAGAGTAGACATATATAATGTACAAATGAACCAGATTGTGTACCCCTAGGACAAACAATATTCTAGTCATTACCCCGATTAAAAAAATTAACAAAAACAAGAAGTAATGAGACCTAAACTTATGGGGGTTTCTCCTGGCACATTCCATTCTAATTTACAACCTAGGAACACGACTTCCAGAAAGGCTCTGCTGCCCTAGTACTCAGATTTGGGAATGGAGAAATGCTGCCTCCTTGTGGCCATTTCCCACAACAGCAGCTTTCAACCCACTGCTAAAGGTCACTAAATATTCACCAACTTGCCATTCTGTAAATGACACCTGCCCTCCAAATAAATCCTGGGATCAAAAATGGAGCAAAAATTTCAAAAGAGGGCAACCTTCCAAGAAGACAATTTCAAGAGCTATGTGGTACTCACAGCTTTTCCTTTAAAGAAGAGGAAAGAAAAAGGTGTGGGAAAATGATATATTTTAGGAATTTTTAAAGACATGCAAACCCAAATTACAAAAACCTATCAGCTCACAGCAGTCAGAATGGCCATCAGCAAAAATGTTTCAAAAAATAAATGCTGAAGGGACTGTGGAGGAATGCGTACACTCGGCCCTAAGGGGGACGTGGTAAGAGCCACTAATGAAAACACGATGGAAGTGCCTTGAAAAGGTAAACACTGAGCTACCCGTCAATCAGTCATACCCACTGCTGGGCCTATCCCCTGAGAAAATGAGAATCAAAACGTCACAGGCTGGCAATCCTGCACTCCAGCCATATTGACCATAGCCAACATTTGGAAGCAATGAAAATGTCCATCAACAGAGGAACGCACCAAGAAGAACTGTTCCATGTACACAATGTAATATTGCTCCAATAATAAATATAAGGTAAATTTAAAAGACAAACATAAGTAAGGAGACATCAGCATTTGTGGGTTTCTTCAGGCACATTCCACTCTAATTTATAACCGAGGAACACCACTGGCCGGAAGGCCTGTTGCCCTAGTACCAGCATGGGGAACGTAGAAAGACCGCCACCCTCTGGCCGTTACCTGCAAACGCAGGTTTAAGCCTGTGCTAATGGTCACCGCAAAATGTCTTCAGGGAGGTAATGGCCAAAAAATTTTAAAATTATGACATACATACTTTAAGAAAACACTTTGAAGAACTAAGCGGTACTCACAGCCTGAAAAATGAAAAGGACCTGCCTTAAAGCTCAGTTTTAATGGATCATGAGACACATGCAAATTCAGCCACAAAGACGTATCAGCTCACACCAGTCAGAATAACCATCAGTAAAAAACCACAAAGAATAAATGCTGAAGGTGCTGTGGAGAAATGCAAACCCTCCACTTTAAGTGGGATGTAACCTGGAGAGAGCCACTCATGAGAGCAGAGTGGAGGTGCCGTTAAAAGGTAAACATTGAGCTACCGTACGATCCAGAGGCTTATTCCTGGACCTATAACCTAAGAAGACAGAATTGGAAAGAAAGAGGCAGGCAAATCTGCATTGCACAGTATTACCATAGCCAAGATATGGAAGTCACCAAAAAGTCCACCGACAGATGGGTGTACAAAGAAGAACTGCTACATGTACAGATGGATTATGAGCTAGCGATAAAATGAAGCAATGCCATTTGCAGCACCATAGATGACTCTAGAAGTTATCACGCAACTTGGAGTAAGTGAGAAAACGAAAGACCCATATCCTATCATACCACATAGAGGTGTTACCTAAAAATTGATACAAACGAAGATACTTCCACAGAGAAAGGCAATCACAGATTCAGTACAAAAACTTAAGGTTCACCAAATGGAAAGGTGTGAGGATTGGGTACATTACCATATTGAGGTGAACAGAGATATACAAACACACGTGAAATATATAATCACCAAAGACCTACAGAATACCAAGAGAAGACTACTCAACATTGTGTCATAACCTACACGGGAAAAGATTCCAAAGAAGAATAGATATATGTATATGTGTGAAGGAACCACGTCTTGCACACCTAGACCAAACAAACCATTGTAATCGAATTTGCTGTGATAAAGAATAAAAATTTTGTTAAAAATACAAACAAGAAGGAATGACACATAAACATAAAGGGCTTTTTCCCGGCACATTCCATTGTAACTTACAACCTAGAACACGACTTCCATTAAGGCTCTGTTGCCCTAGTGACCAGATTTGGTAAAGGAGAAATGCTGCCCCCTTGTGGCCGTTTCCCGCAAGAGCAGCTTTAAACCCACAGCTACTGGTCACTTAAAATTCACAAGGGCTCAGGGCTGTAAAGGACACCTGCCGTCAAAAATTGTGCTCAGGTGGGGAATGGACAAAAGAAATTCAAAACAGGCGAATGTTTCAAGAAGATAGTATGCAGAGGTAAGTATTCCTCACTCTCTTTAAACAAAAAAACAGGAAAATGGGTAAAAGCTCAACCTCAGGAATTATTAGACTCATGCAATCTAATCAACCAAAAGGTTTCAACTCACACCTGTCCACTGACCGTCAGCAAAAAGTCTACCAACAATAAATGCTGACGGGGTTGTAGAGAACTGTGTAACCTCTAGGTGCTGGTGAGATGTAAAGTGGTTAACAGCCAGTAAGGAGTACCAAAAGGAACTGCGTTAAAAAGTGAAAATTGAGGTACCACTCAATGCAACAGGCACACCACTGGGCCTCTCACCTGAGAAGACCAGGATCGAAAAGACACAGGCTGCAAAGGCTGCACTGCAGCCTTATTCAAAATAGCCAAGATGGGAAGCAACCAAAATGTCCATCAACAGGTGAATGGATAAAGAAGAAGGAGTCCATGTACACAATGGAATATTAGCCATGGAAAACAATGAAACACTGCTCTTTGAGGCACCAGAGATGAGCCTGGAGATAATCACAAAACATGAGGTAAGTCGGAAAGCAAAAGACCTATATCCTATGATATCCCTTAGAGGCGTTATCTAATCACTGACACAAATGAACATATTTCCACAGAGAAAGACACTCACAGACTTAGAAAACCAACTATGCTCATCTAAAAGGAAAGGTGGGGGGAATGGATAAATGAGATTAGTGTTACTATACATATCCAAATACATATTATATACATATTTCAAAACGACCGACCATATAGCAAGGGAGGTCTACAGAACACTCTGTAATATTTTACATGGGAAGAGGATCTGTAGAGTAGACATATATAATGTACAATTGAACCAGATTGTGTACCCCTAGGACAAACAATATTCTAGTCCTTACCCCGATTAAAAAAATTAACAAAAACAAGAAGTAATGAGACCTAAACTTATGGGGGTTTCTCCTGGCACATTCCATTCTAATTTACAACCTAGGAACACGACTTCCAGAAAGGCTCTGCTGCCCTAGTACTCAGATTTGGGAATGGAGAAATGCTGCCTCCTTGTGGCCATTTCCCACAACAGCAGCTTTCAACCCACTGCTAAAGGTCACTAAATATTCACCAACTTGCCATTCTGTAAATGACACCTGCCCTCCAAATAAATCCTGGGATCAAAAATGGAGCAAAAATTTCAAAAGAGGGCAACCTTCCAAGAAGACAATTTCAAGAGCTATGTGGTACTCACAGCTTTTCCTTTAAAGAAGAGGAAAGAAAAAGGTGTGGGAAAATGATATATTTTAGGAATTTTTAAAGACATGCAAACCCAAATTACAAAACCCTATCAGCTCACAGCAGTCAGAATGGCCATCAGCAAAAATGTTTCAAAAAATAAATGCTGAAGGGACTGTGGAGGAATGCGTACACTCGGCCCTAAGGGGGACGTGGTAAGAGCCACTAATGAAAACACAATGGAAGTGCCTTGAAAAGGTAAACACTGAGCTACCCGTCAATCAGTCATACCCGCTGCTGGGCCTATCCCCTGAGAAAATGAGAATCAAAACGTCACAGGCTGGCAATCCTGCACTCCAGCCATATTGACCATAGCCAACATTTGGAAGCAATGAAAATGTCCATCAACAGAGGAACGCACCAAGAAGAACTGTTCCATGTACACAATGTAATATTGCTCCAATAATAAATATAAGGTAAATTTAAAAGACAAACATAAGTAAGGAGACATCAGCATTTGTGGGTTTCTTCAGGCACATTCCACTCTAATTTATAACCGAGGAACACCACTGGCCGGAAGGCCTGTTGCCCTAGTACCAGCATGGGGAACGTAGAAAGACCGCCACCCTCTGGCCGTTACCTGCAAACGCAGGTTTAAGCCTGTGCTAATGGTCACCGCAAAATGTCTTCAGGGAGGTAATGGCCAAAAAATTTTAAAATTATGACATACATACTTTAAGAAAACACTTTGAAGAACTAAGCGGTACTCACAGCCTGAAAAATGAAAAGGACCTGCCTTAAAGCTCAGTTTTAATGGATCATGAGACACATGCAAATTCAGCCACAAAGACGTATCAGCTCACACCAGTCAGAATAACCATCAGTAAAAAACCACAAAGAATAAATGCTGAAGGTGCTGTGGAGAAATGCAAACCCTCCACTTTAAGTGGGATGTAACCTGGAGAAAGCCACTCATGAGAGCAGAGTGGAGGTGCCGTTAAAAGGTAAACATTGAGCTACCGTACGATCCAGAGGCTTATTCCTGGACCTATAACCTAAGAAGACAGAATTGGAAAGAAAGAGGCAGGCAAATCTGCATTGCACAGTATTACCATAGCCAAGATATGGAAGTCACCAAAAAGTCCACGGACAGATGGGTGGACAAAGAAGAACTGCTACATGTACAGATGGATTATGAGCTAGCGATAAAATGAAGCAATGCCATTTGCAGCACCATAGATGACTCTAGAAGTAATCACGCAACTTGGAGTAAGTGAGAAAACGAAAGACCCATATCCTATCATACCACATAGAGGTGTTACCTAAAAATTGATACAAACGAAGATACTTCCACAGAGAAAGGCAATCACAGATTCAGTACAAAAACTTAAGGTTCACCAAATGGAAAGGTGTGAGGATTGGGTACATTACCATATTGAGGTGAACAGAGATATACAAACACACGTGAAATATATAATCACCAAAGACCTACAGAATACCAGGAGAAGACTACTCAACATTGTGTCATAACCTACACGGGAAAAGATTCCAAAGAAGAATAGATATATGTATATGTGTGAAGGAACCACGTCTTGCACACCTAGACCAAACAAACCATTGTAATCGAATTTGCTGTGATAAAGAATAAAAATTTTTTTAAAAATACAAACAAGAAGGAATGACACATACACTTAAAGGGCTTTTTCCCGGCACATTCCATTGTAATTTACAACCTAGAACACGACTTCCATTAAGGCTCTGTTGCCCTAGTGACCAGATTTGGTAAAGGAGAAATGCTGCCCCCTTGTGGCCGTTTCCCGCAAGAGCAGCTTTAAACCCACAGCTACTGGTCACTTAAAATTCACAAGGGCTCAGGGCTGTAAAGGACACCTGCCGTCAAAAATTGTGCTCAGGTGGGGAATGGACAAAAGAAATTCAAAACAGGCGAATGTTTCAAGAAGATAGTATGCAGAGGTAAGTATTCCTCACTCTCTTTAAACAAAAAAACAGGAAAATGGGTAAAAGCTCAACCTCAGGAATGATTAGACTCATGCAATCTAATCAACCAAAAGGTTTCATCTCACACCTGTCGACTGACCGTCAGCAAAAAGTCTACCAACAATAAATGCTGACGGGGTTGCAGAGAACTGTGTAACCTCTAGGTGCTGGTGGGATGGAAAGTGGTTAACAGCCAATAATGACTACTGAAAGGAAATGCGTTGAAAAGTGAAAACTGAGGTACCATTCAATCCAGCAGGCACACCACTGGGCCTCTCACCTGAGAAGACCAGGATCGAAAAGACACAGGCTGCAAATGCTGCACTGCAGCCTTATTCAAAATAGCCAAGATGGGAAGCAACCAAAATGTCCATCAACAGGTGAATGGATAAAGAAGAAGGAGTCCATGTACACAATGGAATATTAGCCATGGAAAACAATGAAACACTGTTCTTTGAGGCACCAGAGATGAGCCTGGAGATAATCACAAAACATGAGGTAAGTCGGAAAGCAAAAGACCTATATCCTATGATATCCCTTAGAGGCGTTATCTAATCACTGACACAAATGAACATATTTCCACAGAGAAAGACACTCACAGACTTAGAAAACCAACTATGCTCATCTAAAAGGAAAGGTGGGGGGAATGGATAAATGAGATTAGTGTTACTATACATATCCAAATACATATTATATACATATTTCAAAACGACCGACCATATAGCAAGGGAGGTCTACAGAACACTCTGTAATATTTTACATGGGAAGAGGATCTGTAGAGTAGACATATATAATGTACAAATGAACCAGATTGTGTACCCCTAGGACAAACAATATTCTAGTCCTTACCCCGATTAAAAAAATTAACAAAAACAAGAAGTAATGAGACCTAAACTTATGGGGGTTTCTCCTGGCACATTCCATTCTAATTTACAACCTAGGAACACGACTTCCAGAAAGGCTCTGCTGCCCTAGTACTCAGATTTGGGAATGGAGAAATGCTGCCTCCTTGTGGCCATTTCCCACAACAGCAGCTTTCAACCCACTGCTAAAGGTCACTAAATATTCACCAACTTGCCATTCTGTATATGACACCTGCCCTCCAAATAAATCCTGGGATCAAAAATGGAGCAAAAATTTCAAAAGAGGGCAACCTTCCAAGAAGACAATTTCAAGAGCTATGTGGTACTCACAGCTTTTCCTTTAAAGAAGAGGAAAGAAAAAGGTGTGGGAAAATGATATATTTTAGGAATTTTTAAAGACATGCAAACCCAAATTACAAAAACCTATCAGCTCACAGCAGTCAGAATGGCCATCAGCAAAAATGTTTCAAAAAATAAATGCTGAAGGGACTGTGGAGGAATGCGTACACTCGGCCCTAAGGGGGACGTGGTAAGAGCCACTAATGAAAACACGATGGAAGTGCCTTGAAAAGGTAAACACTGAGCTACCCGTCAATCAGTCATACCCACTGCTGGGCCTATCCCCTGAGAAAATGAGAATCAAAACGTCACAGGCTGGCAATCCTGCACTCCAGCCATATTGACCATAGCCAACATTTGGAAGCAATGAAAATGTCCATCAACAGAGGAACGCACCAAGAAGAACTGTTCCATGTACACAATGTAATATTGCTCCAATAATAAATATAAGGTAAATTTAAAAGACAAACATAAGTAAGGAGACATCAGCATTTGTGGGTTTCTTCAGGCACATTCCACTCTAATTTATAACCGAGGAACACCACTGGCCGGAAGGCCTGTTGCCCTAGTACCAGCATGGGGAACGTAGAAAGACCGCCACCCTCTGGCCGTTACCTGCAAACGCAGGTTTAAGCCTGTGCTAATGGTCACCGCAAAATGTCTTCAGGGAGGTAATGGCCAAAAAATTTTAAAATTATGACATACATACTTTAAGAAAACACTTTGAAGAACTAAGCGGTACTCACAGCCTGAAAAATGAAAAGGACCTGCCTTAAAGCTCAGTTTTAATGGATCATGAGACACATGCAAATTCAGCCACAAAGACGTATCAGCTCACACCAGTCAGAATAACCATCAGTAAAAAACCACAAAGAATAAATGCTGAAGGTGCTGTGGAGAAATGCAAACCCTCCACTTTAAGTGGGATGTAACCTGGAGAGAGCCACTCATGAGAGCAGAGTGGAGGTGCCGTTAAAAGGTAAACATTGAGCTACCGTACGATCCAGAGGCTTATTCCTGGACCTATAACCTAAGAAGACAGAATTGGAAAGAAAGAGGCAGGCAAATCTGCATTGCACAGTATTACCATAGCCAAGATATGGAAGTCACCAAAAAGTCCACCGACAGATGGGTGGACAAAGAAGAACTGCTACATGTACAGATGGATTATGAGCTAGCGATAAAATGAAACAATGCCATTTGCAGCACCATAGATGACTCTAGAAGTAATCACGCAACTTGGAGTAAGTGAGAAAGCGAAAGACACATATCCTATCATACCACATAGAGGTGTTACCTAAAAATTGATACAAACGAAGATACTTCCACAGAGAAAGGCAATCACAGATTCAGTACAAAAACTTAAGGTTCACCAAATGGAAAGGTGTGAGGATTGGGTACATTACCATATTGAGGTGAACAGAGATATACAAACACACGTGAAATATATAATCACCAAAGACCTACAGAATACCAGGAGAAGACTACTCAACATTGTGTCATAACCTACACGGGAAAAGATTCCAAAGAAGAATAGATGTATGTATATGTGTGAAGGAACCACGTCTTGCACACCTAGACCAAACAAACCATTGTAATCGAATTTGCTGTGATAAAGAATAAAAATTTTGTTAAAAATACAAACAAGAAGGAATGACACATAAACTTAAAGGGCTTTTTCCCGGCACATTCCATTGTAATTTACAACCTAGAACACGACTTCCATTAAGGCTCTGTTGCCCTAGTGACCAGATTTGGTAAAGGAGAAATGCTGCCCCCTTGTGGCCGTTTCCCGCAAGAGCAGCTTTAAACCCACAGCTACTGGTCACTTAAAATTCACAAGGGCTCAGGGCTGTAAAGGACACCTGCCGTCAAAAATTGTGCTCAGGTGGGGAATGGACAAAAGAAATTCAAAACAGGCGAATGTTTCAAGAAGATAGTATGCAGAGGTAAGTATTCCTCACTCTCTTTAAACAAAAAAACAGGAAAATGGGTAAAAGCTCAACCTCAGGAATGATTAGACTCATGCAATCTAATCAACCAAAAGGTTTCATCTCACACCTGTCGACTGACCGTCAGCAAAAAGTCTACCAACAATAAATGCTGACGGGGTTGTAGAGAACTGTGTAACCTCTAGGTGCTGGTGGGATGGAAAGTGGTTAACAGCCAATAATGACTACCGAAAGGAACTGCGTTGAAAAGTGAAAACTGAGGTACCATTCAATCCAGCAGGCACACCACTGGGCCTCTCACCTGAGAAGACCAGGATCGAAAAGACACAGGCTGCAAATGCTGCACTGCAGCCTTATTCAAAATAGCCAAGATGGGAAGCAACCAAAATGTCCATCAACAGGTGAATGGATAAAGAAGAAGGAGTCCATGTACACAATGGAATATTAGCCATGGAAAACAATGAAACACTGCTCTTTGAGGCACCAGAGATGAGCCTGGAGATAATCACAAAACATGAGGTAAGTCGGAAAGCAAAAGACCTATATCCTATGATATCCCTTAGAGGCGTTATCTAATCACTGACACAAATGAACATATTTCCACAGAGAAAGACACTCACAGACTTAGAAAACCAACTATGCTCATCTAAAAGGAAAGGTGGGGGGAATGGATAAATGAGATTAGTGTTACTATACATATCCAAATACATATTATATACATATTTCAAAACGACCGACCATATAGCAAGGGAGGTCTACAGAACACTCTGTAATATTTTACATGGGAAGAGGATCTGTAGAGTAGACATATATAATGTACAAATGAACCAGATTGTGTACCCCTAGGACAAACAATATTCTAGTCCTTACCCCGATTAAAAAAATTAACAAAAACAAGAAGTAATGAGACCTAAACTTATGGGGGTTTCTCCTGGCACATTCCATTCTAATTTACAACCTAGGAACACGACTTCCAGAAAGGCTCTGCTGCCCTAGTACTCAGATTTGGGAATGGAGAAATGCTGCCTCCTTGTGGCCATTTCCCACAACAGCAGCTTTCAACCCACTGCTAAAGGTCACTAAATATTCACCAACTTGCCATTCTGTAAATGACACCTGCCCTCCAAATAAATCCTGGGATCAAAAATGGAGCAAAAATTTCAAAAGAGGGCAACCTTCCAAGAAGACAATTTCAAGAGCTATGTGGTACTCACAGCTTTTCCTTTAAAGAAGAGGAAAGAAAAAGGTGTGGGAAAATGATATATTTTAGGAATTTTTAAAGACATGCAAACCCAAATTACAAAAACCTATCAGCTCACAGCAGTCAGAATGGCCATCAGCAAAAATGTTTCAAAAAATAAATGCTGAAGGGACTGTGGAGGAATGCGTACACTCGGCCCTAAGGGGGACGTGGTAAGAGCCACTAATGAAAACACGATGGAAGTGCCTTGAAAAGGTAAACACTGAGCTACCCGTCAATCAGTCATACCCACTGCTGGGCCTATCCCCTGAGAAAATGAGAATCAAAACGTCACAGGCTGGCAATCCTGCACTCCAGCCATATTGACCATAGCCAACATTTGGAAGCAATGAAAATGTCCATCAACAGAGGAACGCACCAAGAAGAACTGTTCCATGTACACAATGTAATATTGCTCCAATAATAAATATAAGGTAAATTTAAAAGACAAACATAAGTAAGGAGACATCAGCATTTGTGGGTTTCTTCAGGCACATTCCACTCTAATTTATAACCGAGGAACACCACTGGCCGGAAGGCCTGTTGCCCTAGTACCAGCATGGGGAACGTAGAAAGACCGCCACCCTCTGGCCGTTACCTGCAAACGCAGGTTTAAGCCTGTGCTAATGGTCACCGCAAAATGTCTTCAGGGAGGTAATGGCCAAAAAATTTTAAAATTATGACATACATACTTTAAGA
This sequence comes from Eschrichtius robustus, assembly GCF_028021215.1. Taxonomy (NCBI): domain Eukaryota; kingdom Metazoa; phylum Chordata; class Mammalia; order Artiodactyla; family Eschrichtiidae; genus Eschrichtius; species Eschrichtius robustus. Next base: position 105,340,632 of record NC_090828.1, read on the forward strand.
AAACACTTTGAAGAACTAAGCGGTACTCACAGCCTGAAAAATGAAGAGGACCTGCCTTAAAGCTCAGTTTTAATGGATCATGAGACACATGCAAATTCAGCCACAAAGACGTATCAGCTCACACCAGTCAGAATAACCATCAGTAAAAAACCACAAAGAATAAATGCTGAAGGTGCTGTGGAGAAATGCAAACCCTCCACTTTAAGTGGGATGTAACCTGGAGAGAGCCACTCATGAGAGCAGAGTGGAGGTGCCGTTAAAAGGTAAACATTGAGCTACCGTACGATCCAGAGGCTTATTCCTGGACCTATAACCTAAGAAGACAGAATTGGAAAGAAAGAGGCAGGCAAATCTGCATTGCACAGTATTACCATAGCCAAGATATGGAAGTCACCAAAAAGTCCACCGACAGATGGGTGGACAAAGAAGAACTGCTACATGTACAGATGGATTATGAGCTAGCGATAAAATGAAACAATGCCATTTGCAGCACCATAGATGACTCTAGAAGTAATCACGCAACTTGGAGTAAGTGAGAAAGCGAAAGACACATATCCTATCATACCACATAGAGGTGTTACCTAAAAATTGATACAAACGAAGATACTTCCACAGAGAAAGGCAATCACAGATTCAGTACAAAAACTTAAGGTTCACCAAATGGAAAGGTGTGAGGATTGGGTACATTACCATATTGAGGTGAACAGAGATATACAAACACACGTGAAATATATAATCACCAAAGACCTACAGAATACCAGGAGAAGACTACTCAACATTGTGTCATAACCTACACGGGAAAAGATTCCAAAGAAGAATAGATGTATGTATATGTGTGAAGGAACCACGTCTTGCACACCTAGACCAAACAAACCATTGTAATCGAATTTGCTGTGATAAAGAATAAAAATTTTGTTAAAAATACAAACAAGAAGGAATGACACATAAACTTAAAGGGCTTTTTCCCGGCACATTCCATTGTAATTTACAACCTAGAACACGACTTCCATTAAGGCTCTGTTGCCCTAGTGACCAGATTTGGTAAAGGAGAAATGCTGCCCCCTTGTGGCCGTTTCCCGCAAGAGCAGCTTTAAACCCACAGCTACTGGTCACTTAAAATTCACAAGGGCTCAGGGCTGTAAAGGACACCTGCCGTCAAAAATTGTGCTCAGGTGGGGAATGGACAAAAGAAATTCAAAACAGGCGAATGTTTCAAGAAGATAGTATGCAGAGGTAAGTATTCCTCACTCTCTTTAAACAAAAAAACAGGAAAATGGGTAAAAGCTCAACCTCAGGAATGATTAGACTCATGCAATCTAATCAACCAAAAGGTTTCATCTCACACCTGTCGACTGACCGTCAGCAAAAAGTCTACCAACAATAAATGCTGACGGGGTTGCAGAGAACTGTGTAACCTCTAGGTGCTGGTGGGATGGAAAGTGGTTAACAGCCAATAATGACTACTGAAAGGAAATGCGTTGAAAAGTGAAAACTGAGGTACCATTCAATCCAGCAGGCACACCACTGGGCCTCTCACCTGAGAAGACCAGGATCGAAAAGACACAGGCTGCAAATGCTGCACTGCAGCCTTATTCAAAATAGCCAAGATGGGAAGCAACCAAAATGTCCATCAACAGGTGAATGGATAAAGAAGAAGGAGTCCATGTACACAATGGAATATTAGCCATGGAAAACAATGAAACACTGTTCTTTGAGGCACCAGAGATGAGCCTGGAGATAATCACAAAACATGAGGTAAGTCGGAAAGCAAAAGACCTATATCCTATGATATCCCTTAGAGGCGTTATCTAATCACTGACACAAATGAACATATTTCCACAGAGAAAGACACTCACAGACTTAGAAAACCAACTATGCTCATCTAAAAGGAAAGGTGGGGGGAATGGATAAATGAGATTAGTGTTACTATACATATCCAAATACATATTATATACATATTTCAAAACGACCGACCATATAGCAAGCGAGGTCTACAGAACACTCTGTAATATTTTACATGGGAAGAGGATCTGTAGAGTAGACATATATAATGTACAAATGAACCAGATTGTGTACCCCTAGGACAAACAATATTCTAGTCCTTACCCCGATTAAAAAAATTAACAAAAACAAGAAGTAATGAGACCTAAACTTATGGGGGTTTCTCCTGGCACATTCCATTCTAATTTACAACCTAGGAACAGGACTTCCAGAAAGGCTCTGCTGCCCTAGTACTCAGATTTGGGAATGGAGAAATGCTGCCTCCTTGTGGCCATTTCCCACAACAGCAGCTTTCAACCCACTGCTAAAGGTCACTAAATATTCACCAACTTGCCATTCTGTAAATGACACCTGCCCTCCAAATAAATCCTGGGATCAAAAATGGAGCAAAAATTTCAAAAGAGGGCAACCTTCCAAGAAGACAATTTCAAGAGCTATGTGGTACTCACAGCTTTTCCTTTAAAGAAGAGGAAAGAAAAAGGTGTGGGAAAATGATATATTTTAGGAATTTTTAAAGACATGCAAACCCAAATTACAAAAACCTATCAGCTCACAGCAGTCAGAATGGCCATCAGCAAAAATGTTTCAAAAAATAAATGCTGAAGGGACTGTGGAGGAATGCGTACACTCGGCCCTAAGGGGGACGTGGTAAGAGCCACTAATGAAAACACGATGGAAGTGCCTTGAAAAGGTAAACACTGAGCTACCCGTCAATCAGTCATACCCACTGCTGGGCCTATCCCCTGAGAAAATGAGAATCAAAACGTCACAGGCTGGCAATCCTGCACTCCAGCCATATTGACCATAGCCAACATTTGGAAGCAATGAAAATGTCCATCAACAGAGGAACGCACCAAGAAGAACTGTTCCATGTACACAATGTAATATTGCTCCAATAATAAATATAAGGTAAATTTAAAAGACAAACATAAGTAAGGAGACATCAGCATTTGTGGGTTTCTTCAGGCACATTCCACTCTAATTTATAACCGAGGAACACCACTGGCCAGAAGGCCTGTTGCCCTAGTACCAGCATGGGGAACGTAGAAAGACCGCCACCCTCTGGCCGTTACCTGCAAACGCAGGTTTAAGCCTGTGCTAATGGTCACCGAAAAATGTCTTCAGGGAGGTAATGGCCAAAAAAATTTAAAATTATGACATACATACTTTAAGAAAACACTTTGAAGAACTAAGCGGTACTCACAGCCTGAAAAATGAAAAGGACCTGCCTTAAAGCTCAGTTTTAATGGATCATGAGACACATGCAAATTCAGCCACAAAGACGTATCAGCTCACACCAGTCAGAATAACCATCAGTAAAAAACCACAAAGAATAAATGCTGAAGGTGCTGTGGAGAAATGCAAACCCTCCACTTTAAGTGGGATGTAACCTGGAGAGAGCCACTCATGAGAGCAGAGTGGAGGTGCCGTTAAAAGGTAAACATTGAGCTACCGTACGATCCAGAGGCTTATTCCTGGACCTATAACCTAAGAAGACAGAATTGGAAAGAAAGAGGCAGGCAAATCTGCATTGCACAGTATTACCATAGCCAAGATATGGAAGTCACCAAAAAGTCCACCGACAGATGGGTGGACAAAGAAGAACTGCTACATGTACAGATGGATTATGAGCTAGCGATAAAATGAAACAATGCCATTTGCAGCACCATAGATGACTCTAGAAGTAATCACGCAACTTGAGTAAGTGAGAAAGCGAAAGACACATATCCTATCATACCACATAGAGGTGTTACCTAAAAATTGATACAAACGAAGATACTTCCACAGAGAAAGGCAATCACAGATTCAGTACAAAAACTTAAGGTTCACCAAATGGAAAGGTGTGAGGATTGGGTACATTACCATATTGAGGTGAACAGAGATATACAAACACACGTGAAATATATAATCACCAAAGACCTACAGAATACCAGGAGAAGACTACTCAACATTGTGTCATAACCTACACGGGAAAAGATTCCAAAGAAGAATAGATATATGTATATGTGTGAAGGAACCACATCTTGCACACCTAGACCAAACAAACCATTGTAATCGAATTTGCTGTGATAAAGAATAAAAATTTTGTTAAAAATACAAACAAGAAGGAATGACACATACACTTAAACGGCTTTTTCCCGGCACATTCCATTGTACTTTACAACCTAGAACACGACTTCCATTAAGGCTCTGTTGCCCTAGTGACCAGATTTGGTAAAGGAGAAATGCTGCCCCCTTGTGGCCGTTTCCCGCAAGAGCAGCTTTAAACCCACAGCTACTGGTCACTTAAAATTCACAAGGGCTCAGGGCTGCAAAGGACACCTGCCGTCAAAAATTGTGCTCAGGTGGGGAATGGACAAAAGAAATTCAAAAGAGGCGAATGTTTCAAGAAGATAGTATGCAGAGGTAAGTATTCCTCACTCTCATTAAACAAAAAAACAGGAAAATGGGTAAAAGCTCAACCTCAGGAATTATTAGACTCATGCAATCTAATCAAACAAAAGGCTTCAACTCACACCTGTCGACTGACCGTCAGCAAAAAGTCTACCAACAATAAATGCTGACGGGGTTGTAGAGAACTGTGTAACCTCTAGGTGCTGGTGGGATGGAAAGTGGTTAACAGCCAATAATGACTACCGAAAAGAACTGCGTTGAAAAGTGAAAACTGAGGTACCATTTAATCCAGCAGGCACACCACTGGGCCTCTCACCTGAGAAGACCAGGATCGAAAAGACACAGGCTGCAAAGGCTGCACTGCAGCCTTATTCAAAATAGCCAAGATGGGAAGCAGCCAAAATGTCCATCAACAGGTGAATGGATAAAGAAGAAGGAGTCCATGTACACAATGGAATATTAGCCATGGAAAACAATGAAACACTGCTCTTTGAGGCACCAGAGATGAGCCTGGAGATAATCACAAAACATGAGGTAAGTCGGAAAGCAAAAGACCTATATCCTATGATATCCCTTAGAGGCGTTATCTAATCACTGACACAAATGAACATATTTCCACAGAGAAAGACACTCACAGACTTAGAAAACCAACTATGCTCATCTAAAAGGAAAGGTGAGGGGAATGGATAAATGAGATTAGTGTTACTATACATATCCAAATACATATTATATACATATTTCAAAACGACCGACCATATAGCAAGGGAGGTCTACAGAACACTCTGTAATATTTTACATGGGAAGAGGATCTGTAGAGTAGACATATATAATGTACAATTGAACCAGATTGTGTACCCCTAGGACAAACAATATTCTAGTCCTTACCCCGATTAAAAAAATTAACAAAAACAAGAAGTAATGAGACCTAAACTTATGGGGGTTTCTCCTGGCACATTCCATTCTAATTTACAACCTAGGAACACGACTTCCAGAAAGGCTCTGCTGCCCTAGTACTCAGATTTGGGAATGGAGAAATGCTGCCTCCTTGTGGCCATTTCCCACAACAGCAGCTTTCAACCCACTGCTAAAGGTCACTAAATATTCACCAACTTGCCATTCTGTAAATGACACCTGCCCTCCAAATAAATCCTGGGATCAAAAATGGAGCAAAAATTTCAAAAGAGGGCAACCTTCCAAGAAGACAATTTCAAGAGCTATGTGGTACTCACAGCTTTTCCTTTAAAGAAGAGGAAAGAAAAAGGTGTGGGAAAATGATATATTTTAGGAATTTTTAAAGACATGCAAACCCAAATTACAAAAACCTATCAGCTCACAGCAGTCAGAATGGCCATCAGCAAAAATGTTTCAAAAAATAAATGCTGAAGGGACTGTGGAGGAATGCGTACACTCGGCCCTAAGGGGGACGTGGTAAGAGCCACTAATGAAAACACAATGGAAGTGCCTTGAAAAGGTAAACACTGAGCTACCCGTCAATCAGTCATACCCACTGCTGGGCCTATCCCCTGAGAAAATGAGAATCAAAACGTCACAGGCTGGCAATCCTGCACTCCAGCCATATTGACCATAGCCAACATTTGGAAGCAATGAAAATGTCCATCAACAGAGGAACGCACCAAGAAGAACTGTTCCATGTACACAATGTAATATTGCTCCAATAATAAATATAAGGTAAATTTAAAAGACAAACATAAGTAAGGAGACATCAGCATTTGTGGGTTTCTTCAGGCACATTCCACTCTAATTCATAACCGAGGAACACCACTGGCCGGAAGGCCTGTTGCCCTAGTACCAGCATGGGGAACGTAGAAAGACTGCCACCCTCTGGCCGTTACCTGCAAACGCAGGTTTAAGCCTGTGCTAATGGTCACCGCAAAATGTCTTCAGGGAGGTAATGGCCAAAAAATTTTAAAATTATGACATACATACTTTAAGAAAACACTTTGAAGAACTAAGCGGTACTCACAGCCTGAAAAATGAAAAGGACCTGCCTTAAAGCTCAGTTTTAATGGATCATGAGACACATGCAAATTCAGCCACAAAGACGTATCAGCTCACACCAGTCAGAATAACCATCAGTAAAAAACCACAAAGAATAAATGCTCAAGGTGCTGTGGAGAAATGCAAACCCTCCACTTTAAGTGGGATATAACCTGGAGAGAGCCACTCACGAGAGCAGAGTGGAGGTGCCGTTAAAAGGTAAACATTGAGCTACCGTACGATCCAGAGGCTTATTCCTGGACCTATAACCTAAGAAGACAGAATTGGAAAGAAAGAGGCAGGCAAATCTGCATTGCACAGTATTACCATAGCCAAGATATGGATGTCACCAAAAAGTCCACCGACAGATGGGTGGACAAAGAAGAACTGCTACATGTACAGATGGATTATGAGCTAGCGATAAAATGAAGCAATGCCATTTGCAGCACCATAGATGACTCTAGAAGTAATCACGCAACTTGGAATAAGTGAGAAAACGAAAGACACATATCCTATCATACCACATAGAGGTGTTACCTAAAAATTGATACAAACGAAGATACTTCCACAGAGAAAGGCAATCACAGATTCAGTACAAAAACTTAAGGTTCACCAAATGGAAAGGTGTGAGGATTGGGTACATTACCATATTGAGGTGAACAGAGATATACAAACACACGTGAAATATATAATCACCAAAGACCTACAGAATACCAGGAGAAGACTACTCAACATTGTGTCATAACCTACACGGGAAAAGATTCCAAAGAAGAATAGATATATGTATATGTGTGAAGAAACCACGTCTTGCACACCTAGACCAAACAAACCATTGTAATCGAATTTGCTGTGATAAAGAATAAAAATTTTGTTAAAAATACAAACAAGAAGGAATGACACATAAACTTAAAGGGCTTTTTCCCAGCACATTCCATTGTAATTTACAACCTAGAACACGACTTCCATTAAGGCTCTGTTGCCCTAGTGACCAGATTTGGTAAAGGAGAAATGCTGCCCCCTTGTGGCCGTTTCCCGCAAGAGCAGCTTTAAACCCACAGCTACTGGTCACTTAAAATTCACAAGGGCTCAGGGCTGTAAAGGACACCTGCCGTCAAAAATTGTGCTCAGGTGGGGAATGGACAAAAGAAATTCAAAACAGGCGAATGTTTCAAGAAGATAGTATGCAGAGGTAAGTATTCCTCACTCTCTTTAAACAAAAAAACAGGAAAATGGGTAAAAGCTCAACCTCAGGAATTATTAGACTCATGCAATCTAATCAACCAAAAGGTTTCAACTCACACCTGTCGACTGACCGTCAGCAAAAAGTCTACCAACAATAAATGCTGACGGGGTTGTAGAGAACTGTGTAACCTCTAGGTGCTGGTGGGAAGGAAAGTGGTTAACAGCCAATAATGACTACCGAAAGGAACTGCGTTGAAAAGTGAAAACTGAGGTACCATTCAATCCAGCAGGCACACCACTGGGCCTCTCACCTGAGAAGACCAGGATCGAAAAGACACAGGCTGCAAATGCTGCACTGCAGCCTTATTCAAAATAGCCAAGATGGGAAGCAACCAAAATGTCCATCAATAGGTGAATGGATAAAGAAGAAAGAGTCCATGTACACAATGGAATATTAGCCATGGAAAACAATGAAACACTGCTCTTTGAGGCACCAGAGATGAGCCTGGAGATAATCACAAAACATGAGGTAAGTCGGAAAGCAAAAGACCTATATCCTATGATATCCCTTAGAGGCGTTATCTAATCACTGACACAAATGAACATATTTCCACAGAGAAAGACACTCACAGACTTAGAAAACCAACTATGCTCATCTAAAAGGAAAGGTGGGGGGAATGGATAAATGAGATTAGTGTTACTATACATATCCAAATACATATTATATACATATTTCAAAACGACCGACCATATAGCAAGGGAGGTCTGCAGAACACTCTATAATATTTTACATGGGAAGAGGATCTGTAGAGTAGACATATATAATGTACAAATGAACCAGATTGTGTACCCCTAGGACAAACAATATTCTAGTCCTTACCCCGATTAAAAAAATTAACAAAAACAAGAAGTAATGAGACCTAAACTTATGGGGGTTTCTCCTGGCACATTCCATTCTAATTTACAACCTAGGAACACGACTTCCAGAAAGGCTCTGCTGCCCTAGTACTCAGATTTGGGAATGGAGAAATGCTGCCTCCTTGTGGCCATTTCCCACAACAGCAGCTTTCAACCCACTGCTAAAGGTCACTAAATATTCACCAACTTGCCATTCTGTAAATGACACCTGCCCTCCAAATAAATCCTGGGATCAAAAATGGAGCAAAAATTTCAAAAGTGGGCAACCTTCCAAGAAGACAATTTCAAGAGCTATGTGGTACTCACAGCTTTTCCTTTAAAGAAGAGGAAAGAAAAAGGTGTGGGAAAATGATATATTTTAGGAATCTTTAAAGACATGCAAACCCAAATTACAAAAACCTATCAGCTCACAGCAGTCAGAATGGCCATCAGCAAAAATGTTTCAAAAAATAAATGCTGAAGGGACTGTGGAGGAATGCGTATACTCGGCCCTAAGGGGGACTTGGTAAGAGCCACTAATGAAAACACAATGGAAGTGCCTTGAAAAGGTAAACACTGAGCTACCCGTCAATCAGTCATACCCACTGCTGGGCCTATCCCCTGAGAAAATGAGAATCAAAACGTCACAGGCTGGCAATCCTGCACTCCAGCCATATTGACCATAGCCAACATTTGGAAGCAATGAAAATGTCCATCAACAGAGGAACGCACCAAGAAGAACTCTTCCATGTACACAATGTAATATTGCTCCAATAATAAATATAAGGTAAATTTAAAAGACAAACATAAGTAAGGAGACATCAGCATTTGTGGGTTTCTTCAGGCACATTCCACTCTAATTTATAACCGAGGAACACCACTGGCCGGAAGGTCTGTTGCCCTAGTACCAGCATGGGGAACGTAGAAAGACTGCCACCCTCTGGCCGTTACCTGCAAACACAGGTTTAAGCCTGTGCTAATGGTCACCGCAAAATGTCTTCAGGGAGGTAATGGCCAAAAAATTTTAAAATTATGACATACATACTTTAAGAAAACACTTTGAAGAACTAAGCTGTACTCACAGCCTGAAAAATGAAAAGGACCTGCCTTAAAGCTCAGTTTTAATGGATCATGAGACACATGCAAATTCAACCACAAAGACGTATCAGCGCACACCAGTCAGAATAACCATCAGTAAAAAACCACAAAGAATAAATGCTCAAGGTGCTGTGGAGAAATGCAAACCCTCCACTTTAAGTGGGATGTAACCTGGAGAGAGCCACTCATGAGAGCAGAGTGGAGGTGCCGTTAAAAGGTAAACATTGAGCTACCGTACGATCCAGAGGCTTATTCCTGGACCTATAACCTAAGAAGACAGAATTGGAAAGAAAGAGGCAGGCACATCTGCATTGCACAGTATTACCATAGCCAAGATATGGAAGTCACCAAAAAGTCCACCGACAGATGGGTGGACAAAGAAGAACTGCTACATGTACAGATGGATTATGAGCTAGCGATAAAATGAAGCAATGCCATTTGCAGCACCATAGATGACTCTAGAAGTAATCACGCAACTTGGAGTAAGTGAGAAAGCGAAAGACACATATCCTATCATACCACATAGAGGTGTTACCTAAAAATTGATACAAACGAAGATACTTCCACAGAGAAAGGCAATCACAGATTCAGTACAAAAACTTAAGGTTCACCAAATGGAAAGGTGTGAGGATTGGGTACATTACCATATTGAGGTGAACAGAGATATACAAACACACGTGAAATATATAATCACCAAAGACCTACAGAATACCAAGAGAAGACTACTCAACATTGTGTCATAACCTACACGGGAAAAGATTCCAAAGAAGAATAGATATATGTATATGTGTGAAGGAACCACATCTTGCACACCTAGACCAAACAAACCATTGTAATCGAATTTGCTGTGATAAAGAATAAAAATTTTGTTAAAAATACAAACAAGAAGGAATGACACATACACTTAAAGGGCTTTTTCCCGGCACATTCCATTGTAATTTACAACCTAGAACACGACTTCCTTTAAGGCTCTGTTGCCCTAGTGACCAGATTTGGTAAAGGAGATATGCTGCCCCCTTGTGGCCGTTTCCCGCAAGAGCAGCTTTAAACCCACAGCTACTGGTCACTTGAAATTCACAAGGACTCAGGGCTGTAAAGGACACCTGCCATCAAAAATTGTGCTCAGGTAGGGAATGGACAAAAAAATTCAAAACAGGCGAATGTTTCAAGAAGATAGTATGCAGAGGTAAGTATTCCTCACTCTCTTTAAACAAAAAAACAGGAAAATGGGTAAAAGCTCAACCTCAGGAATGATTAGACTCATGCAATCTAATCAACCAAAAGGTTTCAACTCACACCTGTCGACTGACCGTCAGCAAAAAGTCTACCAACGATAAATGCTGATGGGGTTGTAGAGAACTGTGTAACCTCTAGGTGCTGGTGAGATGTAAAGTGGTTAACAGCCAGTAAGGAGTACCGAAAGGAACTGCGTTGAAAAGTGAAAACTGAGGTACCATTCAATCCAGCAGGCACACCACTGGGCCTCTCACCTGAGAAGACCAGGATCGAAAAGACACAGGCTGCAAAGGCTGCACTGCAGCCTTATTCAAAATAGCCAAGATGGGAAGCAACCAAAATGTCCATCAACAGGTGAATGGATAAAGAAGAAGGAGTCCATGTACACAATGGAATATTAGCCATGGAAAACAATGAAACACTGCTCTTTGAGGCACCAGAGATGAGCCTGGAGATAATCACAAAACATGAGGTAAGTCGGAAAGCAAAAGACCTATATCCTATGATATCCCTTAGAGGCGTTATCTGATCACTGACACAAATGAACATATTTCCACAGAGAAAGACACTCACAGACTTAGAAAACCAACTGTGCTCATCTAAAAGGAAAGGTGGGGGGAATGGATAAATGAGATTAGTGTTACTATACATATCCAAATACATATTATATACATATTTCAAAACGACCGACCATATAGCAAGGGAGGTCTACAGAACACTCTATAATATTTTACATGGGAAGAGGATCTGTAGAGTAGACATATATAATGTACAAATGAACCAGATTGTGTACCCCTAGGACAAACAATATTCTAGTCCTTACCCCGATTAAAAAAATTAACAAAAACAAGAAGTAATGAGACCTAAACTTATGGGGGTTTCTCCTGGCACATTCCATTCTAATTTACAACCTAGGAACACGACTTCCAGAAAGGCTCTGCTGCCCTAGTACTCAGATTTGGGAATGGAGAAATGCTGCCTCCTTGTGGCCATTTCCCACAACAGCAGCTTTCAACCCACTGCTAAAGGTCACTAAATATTCACCAACTTGCCATTCTGTAAATGACACCTGCCCTCCAAATAAATCCTGGGATCAAAAATGGAGCAAAAATTTCAAAAGTGGGCAACCTTCCAAGAAGACAATTTCAAGAGCTATGTGGTACTCACAGCTTTTCCTTTAAAGAGGAAAGAAAAAGGTGTGGGAAAATGATATATTTTAGGAATCTTTAAAGACATGCAAACCCAAATTACAAAAACCTATCAGCTCACAGAAGTCAGAATGGCCATCAGCAAAAATGTTTCAAAAAATAAATGCTGAAGGGACTGTGGAGGAATGCGTACACTCGGCCCTAAGGGGGACGTGGTAAGAGCCACTAATGAAAACACAATGGAAGTGCCTTGAAAAGGTAAACACTGAGCTACCCGTCAATCAGTCATACCCACTGCTGGGCCTATCCCCTGAGAAAATGAGAATCAAAACGTCACAGGCTGGCAATCCTGCACTCCAGCCATATTGACCATAGCCAACATTTGGAAGCAATGAAAATGTCCATCAACAGAGGAACGCACCAAGAAGAACTCTTCCATGTACACAATGTAATATTCCTCCAATAATAAATATAAGGTAAATTTAAAAGACAAACATAAGTAAGGAGACATCAGCATTTGTGGGTTTCTTCAGGCACATTCCACTCTAATTTATAACCGAGGAACACCACTGGCCGGAAGGCCTGTTGCCCTAGTACCAGCATGGGGAACGTAGAAAGACTGCCACCCTCTGGCCGTTACCTGCAAACGCAGGTTTAAGCCTGTGCTAATGGTCACCGCAAAATGTCTTCAGGGAGGTAATGGTGAAAAAAATTTTAAAATTATGACATACATACTTTAAGAAAACACTTTGAAGAACTAAGCTGTACTCACAGCCTGAAAAATGAAAAGGACCTGCCTTAAAGCTCAGTTTTAATGGATCATGAGACACATGCAAATTTAGCCACAAAGACGTATCAGCTCACACCAGTCAGAATAACCATCAGTAAAAAACCACAAAGAATAAATGCTGAAGGTGCTGTGGAGAAATGCAAACCCTCAACTTTAAGTGGGATGTAACCTGGAAAGAGCCACTCATGAGAGCAGAGTGGAGGTGCCGTTAAAAGGTAAACATTGAGCTACCGTACGATCCAGAGGCTTATTCCTGGACCTATAACCTAAGAAGACAGAATTGGAAAGAAAGAGGCAGGCACATCTGCATTGCACAGTACTACCATAGCCAAGATATGGAAGTCACCAAAAAGTCCACCGACAGATGGGTGGACAAAGAAGAACTGCTACATGTAAAGATGGATTATGAGCTGGCGATAAAATGAAACAATGCCATTTGCAGCACCATAGATGACTCTAGAAGTAGTCACGCAACTTGGAGTAAGTGAGAAAGTGAAAGACACATATCCTATCGTATCAGTTACAGGTGTTACCTACGAATTGATACCAACAAAGAGATATCCACGGAGAAAGGCAATCACAGATTCAGTACATAAATGTATGGTTCACCAAATGGAAAGGTGTGAGGATTGGACACATTACTATATTGGGGATTACAGACATATAAAAACACATGTGAAATATATAATCACCAAAGACGTACGCAATACCAAGAGAAGACTACTGAACATTGTGTCATAACCTACATGGGAAAAGGATCCAAAGAAGAATTGATATATTTATATGTATGAAAGAACCACATCTTGCACACCTAGAACAAAGAAAACATTGTAATCAAATTTGCTGTGATTAAAAAGTAAAAAACTTAATACTACGAACAAGAAGTAATGAGACATAACTTTAAAAGGCTTTTTCCTGGCACATTCCATTGTAATTTACAACCTAGAACACGACTTCCATTAAGGCTCTGTTGCCCTAGTGACCAGATTTGGCAAAGGAGAAATTCTGCCGCCTTGTGGCCGTTTCCCGCAAGAGCGGCTTTCAACCCACAGCTAGTGGTCACTGAACATTCACAAGGACTCAGGGCTGTGAAGACACCTGCCCTCAAAATTCTGCTGAGATGGGGAATGGATTAAAAAATTCAAAACAGGCAAATTTTTCAAGGAGATAGTATGAAGTGGTAAATTTTACTCACCGTCTTTTTTAAAAAAGGAAAATGGATAAAATCTCAAACTCAGGAAGTATTAGACTCATGCAATGTAATGTACAAAATGGTTTCAACTCACACCACTAGACTGACCATCAGCAAAAAGTCTACAAACAATAAATGCTGAAGGGGTTTTAGAGAACTGTGTACCCTCTAGCTGCTGGTGAGATATTTACTGGTTAACAACCAATAATGAGAAGAGAACGGAGCTGCGTTTGAAAGTAAAAATTGAGGTACCATTCAATTCAGCAGGTGCACCACTGTGCCTCTCACCTGAGAAGCCCAGAATCGAGAAGACCTGAGCTGCAAAAGCTGCACTGCAGCCTTATTCACAATAGACAAGACATTGAAGCAACCAAAATGTCCATCCACAGGTGAATGGATAAAGAAGAAGTGGTCCATGTACACAATGGAATATTAGCCGTGGGAAACAGTGAAACACTGCTCTTTAAGGCACCACAAATGAGCCTGGAGATAATCACAAAACATGAGGTAAGTGAGAAAGCAAGACACCTATATTCTCTGATATCACTTATAGGCGTTATCTAATAACTGACACAAATGAACATATTTCCACAGAGAAAGGCACTCACAGACTTATAAAACAAACTAGTGGTTAACCAAAATGAAAGGTTGGAGGATGGATAAATTAGGATTATGGGGCTAACATACATATACTAATATATGTTAAATGTCTATAAACATATAACATATAAACTATATGAATTATATAATCACCAATACATATAAAATATATAATGACAAAACACCTACCAAATACCAAGGGAGGTCTACTCAACATTCTGTAATAACATACATGGTAACAGGATCCGAAGATGAACAGACATATGTATGAATCATTGAGTAGATTCTGTACAGCCAGACAATCACAACACTCTAATCAAATTTACTCCAATAAGAAATATAAACTTAATTTAAAAAACAAACATAAGTCAGAAGACATAACCTTCTGAGGGATTGCCCCTGCACATTCCACTCTAATTTACAACCTCGCAACACTACCTCCAGGAAGACTCTGTTGCCCTAGTAACAAGAGTTGAGAACGTAAAAATGCTGCTGCCTTGTGGCTGTTTCCCACAACAGCAGCTTTAAACCCAGTGCTAATGGTTGCTTAATAGTCACAAGGCCTGCAGGGCTGTAAATGACACCTGCCCTCAAAAAATGCCCTGGGGTAGGGAATAGGCAAGAAAATTCAACACATGACAAATTTTTCAAGAAAGCAAATGAAGAGGGAAGTTGTACTCACTCTTTAAAAAATAAAAGGAAAAGAAAAAACAGGACATGCCTAAAGCTCAGTATAAGGAATTAGTAGTCACATGCAAATCCAACCTCCAGAAAGCTTTCAGCTCTCACGAGCCAAATGACCATCAGCAAAAAGTCTACAAACTATAAATGATAAAAGGGTTTTAGAGAATTGTGTACCTTGTAGCTGCTGGTGGGATAAAAAGTGGTATCAGCACTAATGAAAACTGAATGGAGCTGCTTTAAAAGGTAAAAATTCAGCTACCATATGATGCGGCAGGGCACCTTTTGGGCCTATATACTAAGACCACCAGAATCGGACAGACAGAGGCAGGCAAATGTGCACTGCAGCAATATTGAAGTAGCCAAAACATGGAAGCAAAACAAAGGCCCATAAACAAATGAATGGACAAAGAAGAAGTGGTATATGGACACATTGGAATATTAGTCACGAAAAAAAAAAAAGAATGGCATAGGCAGCACCACAGATGAGCCTAGAGATAATCACACAATGTGAAGTAAGTCAGAATGCGAGAGACAAATGTCCTAGGATATCACTTATGTCATCTGAAAATTCATAAAAATGAACATATTTCCACAGAGAAAGACAATCTCACATTGAGAAGACAAACTTATGTTTAAGCCAAAGAAAAGGTGTGAGGAATGGATAAATTAGGATATTGAGGTTAACAAACATATACTAATACATATAAAATATATCATCCGCAAAGACCTATGGAATACCAAGAGTGGTCTACTCAACACTCTGTAATAACCTACATAGAAAATGACCCAAAGTTCAATAGATATATGTATAGGTGTAAATGAACAAGATGCTGTTCACCCAGAACAAAAGACATTTTTCAATCAAATTTCCTCTCATAAAAACTACAACCTAAAGTGACAAACAAGAATTAAGGAGGCTAAACCTTACGGGGTTTTCTCCTGCCACATTCCACTCTAATCTGCCACCAAAAAGCACAACTTGCAGCAAGGTTTTGTTTCGATAGGAAGCAGAGTTGGCAACGTAGAAATGCTGCCACCCTAAGGCCGTTTCCTCAAACAGAAGCTTTCAATCTACTGCTAATGGTCACTAATATTCACAAGGACTGCAGGGCTGTAAATGACTCATGCCCTCAAAAAATGTCCTGGGCTTGGGAATGGCCAAAAAAGTACAAAACACGGAAAACTTTTCAAGAAACCAGTTTGAAGAGGTAAGTGTTACTCACTCTGTTATTTAAAAAAAAGAAGAACATGGATAAAAGCTCAATATCAGGAATTATTGGTTGGATGCAAATCCAAACTCGAAAAAGATTTCGCCAAACAGTATTCAAAATGACATCCGTAAAAAGTCTACAAACAATGAATGCTGACGGGTTAGTGGAGAAAGGCATACCCACTATGCTGTTGGTTAGATGTAATCTGGTAACAGCTAATCATGAGAACAGAATGGAGCTGCATTTAAAAGGTAAACACTGAGCTACCATAAGTTGCGGCCGATCCCCTAATGGGCGTATACCCTAAGAAGACCAGAATCGGAAAGGCACAGACAGGAAAACATGCACTGCAGCCATATTGACAATAGCCAAGTAAGGCAAGAAAAGCAAATGTCCATCAACAGTTAAATGGACAAAGAAGAAGCGGTATACGTACCGAATGGAATAGTAGCCTCGGGAAAAAAATGAACAGTGCCATTTTCAGGAGTGCAGATGAGCCTAGAAGTAATCATATTGGGTTAAGTATGTCAAAAGGGAATGATAAATATCCTATGGTATCATTTATACATGT
This sequence comes from Eschrichtius robustus, assembly GCF_028021215.1. Taxonomy (NCBI): domain Eukaryota; kingdom Metazoa; phylum Chordata; class Mammalia; order Artiodactyla; family Eschrichtiidae; genus Eschrichtius; species Eschrichtius robustus. The sequence goes on from NC_090828.1 coordinate 105,357,634, forward strand.
TATCCTAAGATTGCTACCAATGAACAGATTTCCAAAGAAAAAGACACTCAAAGACGTATAAATCAAACTAATGGTTAACCAAAATGAAAGGCGGTTGGATGGATAAATTAGGATTATAGGGCTAACATACATATACTAATGTATGTTGAATGTCTATAAACATATAACATATAAACTATATGAATTATATAATCACCAATATATATAAAATATATAATGACAAACCACCTACCAAATACCAAGGGAGGTCTACTCAACATTCTGTAATAACATACAGGGTAACAGGATCCGAAGATGAACAGACATATGTATGAATCATTGAGCAGATTGTGTACAGCCAGACAATCACAACACTCTAATCAAATTTACTCCGATAAGAAATATAAATTAAATTTAAAAACCAAACATAAGTAAGGAGACATAGCCTTCTGAGGGCTCACCCCAGCACATTCCACTCTAATTTACAACCTCACAACACTACCTCCGGGAAGACTCTGTTGCCCTAGTAACAAGAGTTGAGAAAGTAATAATGCTGCCGCCTTGTGGCTTTTTCCCACAACAGCAGCTTTAAACCCAGTGCTAATGGTTGGTAAATAGTCACAAGACATGCAGGGCTGTAAATGATACCTGCCCTCAAAAAATGCCCTGGGGTAGGGAATAGGCAAGAAAATTCAACACATGACAAATTTTTCAAGAAGTCTATGAAGAGGGAAGTTGTACTCACACTTTAAGAAATAAAAGGAAAAGAAAAAACAGGACATGCCTAAAGCTCAGTATAAGGAATTAGTAGCCACATGCAAATCCAACCTCCAGAAAGGTTTCAGCTCACGCCAGTCAAATGACCATCAGCTAAAAGTCTACAAACTATAAATGCTGAAGGAGTTTTAGAAAACTGTGTACATTCTAGCTGCTGGTGGTATGTAAAGTGGTATCAGCACTAACGAAAACTGAACGGAGCTGCTTAAAAGGGTATAAATTGAGCTACCATATGATGCGGCAGGGCACCTTTTGGGCCTATAACCTAAGACCCCCAGAATCGGAATGACAGAGGCAGGCAAATGTGCACTGCAGCAATACTGCAGTAGCCAAGACATGAAAGCAAAAAAAAAGTCCATAAACAAATGAATGGACAAAGAAGAAGTGGTATATGGACACATTGGAATATTAGTCACGAAAAAAAAATAAAAGAATGGCATAGGCAGCACCACAGATGAGCCTAGAGATAATCACACAACGTGAAGTAAGTCAGAATGCGAGAGACAAATGTCCTAGGATAACACTTATGTCATCTGAAAATTCATAAAAATGAACATATTTCCACAGAGAAAGACAATCTCACATTGAGAAGACAAACTTTTGGTTAAGCCAAAGAAAATGTGTGAGGAATGGAGAAATTAGGATATTGGGGCTAACAAACATATACTAGTACATATAAAGTATATCATCTCCAAAGACCTATGGAATACCAAGAGTGGTCTACTCAACACTCTGTAATAACCTACATGGAAAGGGACCCAAAGATCAATAGATATATGTATATGTGTAAATGAACTAGATTCTGTTCACCTAGAACAAAAGACATTTTTCAATCAAATTTCCTCTCATAAAAACTACAACTTAAAGTCAGAAACAAGAATTAAGGAGGTTAAACCTTACGGGGGTTTGTCCTGGCACATTCCACTCTAATCTGCAACCAAAAAGCACAACTTGCAGCAAGGTTCTGTTTCCCTAGCAAGCAGAGTTGGCAACGTAGAAATGCTGCCACCCTAAGTCCGTTTCCTCATACAGCAGCTTGCAATCTACAGCTAATGGTCACTAATATTCACAAGGACTGCAGGGCTGTAAATGATTCATGCTCTCAAAAAATGTCCTGGGGTTGGGAATGGCCAAAAGAGTTCACAACACGGAAAACTTTTCAAGAAAACAGTTTGAAGAGGTAAGTGTTACTCACTCTGTTATTTATAAAAAAAGAAGAACATGGATAAAAGCTCAATATCAGGAATTATTGGTTGGATGCAAATCCAAACTCCAAAAAGATCTCGCCACACAATATTCAAAATGCCATCTGTAAAAAGTCTACAAACAATGAATGCTGACGGGTTAGTGGAGAAAGGCATACCCACTAATCTGTTGGTTGGATGTAAACGGGTAACAGCTAATCATGAGAACAGAATGGATCTGCATTTAAAAGGTAAATACTGAGCTACCATATGTTGCGGCCGATCCCCTAATGGGCCTATACCCTAAGAAGACCAGAATCGGAAAGGCACAGACAGGAAATCATGCACTGCAGCCATATTTACAATAGCCAAGACAGGCAAGCAAACAAAATGTCCATCAACAGATAAATGGACAAAGAAGAAGCGGTATACGTACTGAATGCAATAGTAGCCTAGGGAAAAAAATGAACAGTGCCGTTTTCAGGAGTGCAGATGAGCCTAGAAGTAACCATATTGGGTTAAGTAAGTCAAAGGGAATGACAAATATCCTATGGTATCATTTATCATGTTATTCTAAGATTGCTACCAACGAACATATTTCCACAGAAAAAGACACTCACAGACTTATAAAACAAACAAATGGTTAACCAAAATGAAAGGCGGGACGATGGATAAATTAGGATTTTGGGGCTAACATACATATACTAACGTATGTTAAGTGTCTATAAACATATAACATATAAACTATATGAATTATATAATCACCAATACATATAAAATATATAATGACAAAACACCTACCAAACACCAAGGGAGGTCTACTCAACATTCTGTAATAACATACATGGTAACAGGATCCAAAGATGAACAGACATATGTATGAATCACTGAGCAGATTCTGTACAGCCAGAAAATCACAGCACTCTAATCAAATTTACTCCGATAAGAAATATAAATTAAATTTAAAAAACAAACATAAGTAAGGAGACATAGCCTTCTGAGGGCTTGCCCCAGCACATTCCACTCTAATTTACAACCTCGCAACACTTACTCCAGGAAGACTCTGTTGTCCTAGTACCAAGAGTTGAGAACGTAATAATGCTGACGCCTTGTGGCTGTTTCCCACAACAGCAGCTTTAAACCCAGTGCTAATGGTTGCTTAATAGTCACAAGGCCTGCAGGGTTGTAAATGACACCTGCCCTCAAAAAATGCCCTGGGGTAGGGAATAGGCAAGAAAATTCAACACATGACAAGTTTTTCAAGAAGTCAATATGAACAGGGAAGTTGTACTCACTCTTTAAGAAATAAAAGGAAAAGAAAAAACAGGACATGCCTAAAGCTCAGTATAAGGAATTAGTAGCCACATGCAAATCCAACCTCCAGAAAGGTTTCAGCTCACACCAGTCAAATGACCATCAGCAAAATGTCTAAAAACTATAAACGCTGAACGGGTTTTAGAGAACTGTGTACCTTCTAGTTGCTGGTGGTTTGTAAAGTGGTATCAGCACTAACGAAAACTGAACGGAGCTGCTATAAAAGGTAAAAATTGAGCCACCATATGACGCGGCAGGGCACCTTTTGGGCCTATAACCTAAGACAACCAGAATTGGAAAGACAGAGGCAGGCAAATGTGCACTGCAGCAATATTGAAGTAGCCAAGACATGGAAGCAAAAAAAAGGTCCATAAACAAATGAATGGACAAAGAAGAAGTGGTATATGGACACATTGGAATATTAGTCACGAAAAAAAATAAAAGAATGGCATAGGCAGCACCACAGATGAGCCTAGAGATAATCACACAACGTGAAGTAAGTCAGAATGCGAGAGACAAATGTCCTAGGATATCACTTATGTCATCTGAAAATTCGTAAAAATGAACATATTTCCACAGAGAAAGACAATCTCACATTGAGAAGACAAACTTATGGTTAAGCCAAAGAAAAGGTGTGAGGAATGGATAAATTAGGATATTGGGGTTAACAAACATATACTAATATATATAAAATATATCATCCCCAAAGACCTATGGAATACCAAGTGTGGTGAACTCAACACTCTGTAATAAGCTACATGGAAAAGGACCCAAAGATCAATAGATATATGTATATATCTAAATGAACAAGATTCCGTTCACCCAGAACAAAAGACATTTTTCAATCAAATTTCCTCTGATAAACACTACAACTTAAAAACACAAACAAGAATTAAGGAGGCTAAACTTTACGGGGGTTTGTCCTGGCACATTCCACTCTAATCTGCAACCAAAAAGCACAACTTGCAGCAAGGTTCTGTTTCCCTAGCAAGCAGAGTTCGCAACGTAGAAATGCTGCCACCCTAAGGCCGTTTCCTCAAACAGCAGCTTTCATTCTACAGCTAATGGTCACTAATATTCACAAGGACTGCAGGGCTGTAAATGACTCATGCCCTGAAAAAATATGCTGGGGTTGGGAATGGCCAAAAAAGTACACAACACGGAAAACTTTGCAAGAAAAGAGTTTGAAGAGGTAAGTGTTACTCACTCTGTTATTTATAAAAAAGAAGAACATGGATAAAAGCTCAATATCAGGAATTATTGGTTGGATGCAAATCCAAACTACAAAAAGATTTCGCCACCCAGTATTCAAACTGCCATCCGTAAAATGTCTACAAACAATAAATGCTGACGGGTTAGTGGAGAAAGGCATAGCCACTATGCTGTTGGTTGGATGTAAAGTGGTAAGAGCTAATCATGAGAACAGAATGGAGCTTCATTTAAAAGGTAAAAACTGAGCTACCACATGTTGCGGCCGATCCCCTAATGGGCCTATACCCTAAGAAGACCAGAATCGGACAGGCACAGACAGAAAATCATGCACTGCAGCCATATTTACAATAGCCAAGACAGGCAAGCAAACAAAATGTCCATCAACAGATAAATGGACAAAGAACAAGCGGTATACGTACCGAATGCAATAGTAGCCTCGGGAAAAAAATGAACAGTGCCGTTTTCAGGAGTGCAGATGAGCCTAGAAGTAATCATATTGGGTTAAGTAAGTCAAAAGGGAATGACAAATATCCTACGGTATCGTTTATACATGTTATCCTAAGATTGCTACCAATGAACATATTTCCAAAAAAAAAGACACTCACAGACTTATAAAACAAACTAATGGTTAACCAAATTAAAAGGTGGGAGGATGGATAAATTAGGATTATGGTGCTAACATACATATACTAATATATGTTAAATGTCTATAAACATAAAACATATAAACTATATGAATTATATAATCACCAATACATATAAAAATTATAATAACAAAACACCTACCAAATACCAAGGGAGGTCTACTCAACTTTCTGTAATAACATACATGGTAACAGGATCTTAAGATGAACAGACATATGTATGAATCATTGAGCAGATTCTGTACAGCCAGACAATCACAACACTCTAATCAAATTTACTCCGGTAAGAAATATAAATTAATTTTAAAAAACAAACATAAGTTAGGAGACATGACCTTTTGAGGGCTTGCCCCAGCACATTCCACTCTAATTTACAACCTTGGAACACGACCTCCAGGAAGAGTCTGTTGCCCTACTAACAAGAGTTGAGTACGTAATAATGCTGCCGCCTCTTGGCTGCTTCCCACAAGAGCAGCTAAAAACCCAGTGCTAATGGTTGCTTAATAGTCACAAGGCCTGCAGGGCTGTAAATGACACCTGCCCTCAAAAAATGTCCTGGGGTAGGGAATAGGCAAGAAAATTCAACACATGACAAATTTTTCAAGAAGTCAATATGAAGAGGGTAGTTGTACTCACTCTTTAAGAAAAAAAAGGGATAGAAAAAACAGGACATGCCTAAACCTCAGTATAAGGAATTAGTAGCCACATGCAAATCCAACCTCCAGAAAGGTTTCAGCTCACACCAGTCAAATGACCATCAGCAAAAAGTCTACAAACTATAAATGCTGAAGGGGTTTTAGAGAACTGTGTACCTTCTAGCTGCTGTTGGGATGTAAAGTGGTATCAGCACTAACGAAAATTGAACGGAGCTGGTTTAAAGGGTAAAAATTGAGCTACCATATGTTGCGGCAGCACAACTTTTGGGCCTATAACCTAAGACAACCAGAATTGGAAAGACAGAGGCAGGCAAATGTGCACTGCAGCAATATTGAAGTAGCCAAGACATGGAAGCAAAACAAAGGCCCATAAACAAATGAATGGACAAAGAAGTGGTATATGGACACATTGGAATATTAGTCATGAAAAAAAATAAAAGAATGGCATAGGCAGCACCACAGATGAGCCTAGAGATATTAACACAACGTGAAGTAAGTCAGAATGCGAGAGACAAATGTCCTAGGATAACACTTATGTCATCTGAAAATTCATAAAAATGAACATATTTCCACAGAGAAAGACAATCTCACATTGAGAAGACAAACTTTTGGTTAAGCCAAAGAAAAGGTGTGAGGATTGGATAAATTAGGATATTGGGGTTAACAAACATATACTAATATATATAAAATATATCATCCCCAAAGACCTATGGAATACCAAGTGTGGTGAACTCAACACTCTGTAATAAGCTACATGGAAAAGGACCCAAAGATCAATAGATATATGTATATGTGTAAATGAAAAAGATTCCGTTCACCCAGAACAAAAGACATTTTTCAATCAAATTTCCTCTGATAAACACTACAACTTAAAGACACAAACAAGAATTAAGGAGGCTAAACCTTACGGGGGTTTCTCCTGGCACATTCCACTCTAATCTGCTACCAAAAAGCACAACTTGCAGCAAGGTTCTGTTTCCCTAGCAAGCAGAGTTGGCAATGTAGAAATGCTGCCACCCTAAGGCCGTTTCCTCAAACAGCAGCTTTCAATCTACAGCTAATGGTCACTAATATTCACAAGAACTGCAGGGCTGTAAATGACTCATGCCCACAAAAAATATGCTGGGGTTGGGAATGGCCAAAAAAGTACACAACACGGAAAACTTTGCAAGAAAAGAGTTTGAAGAGGTAAGTGTTACTCACTCTGTTATTTTAAAAAAAGAAGAACATGGATAAAAGCTCAATATCAGGAATTATTGGTTGGATGCAAATCCAAACTACAAAAAGATTGCGACACCCAATATTCAAAATGCCATCCGTAAAAAGTCTACAAACAATGAATGCTGACGGGTTAGTTGAGAAAGGCATAGCCACTATGCTGTTGGTTGGATGTAAACTGGTAACAGCTAATCATGAGAACAGAATGGAGCTTCATTTAAAAGGTAAAAACTGAGCTACCACATGTTGCGGCCGATCCCCTAATGGGCCTATACCCTAAGAAGACCAGAATCGGAAAGGCACAGACAGGAAAACATGCACTGCAGCCATATTTACAATAGCCAAGACAGGCAAGCAAACAAAATGTCCATCAACAGATAAATGGACAAAGAACAAGCGGTATACGTACCGAATGCAATAGTAGCCTCGGGAAAAAAAATGAACAGTGCCGTTTTCAGGAGTGCAGATGAGCCTAGAAGTAATCATATTGGGTTAAGTAAGTCAAAAGGGAATGACAAATATCCTACGGTATCGTTTATACATGTTATCCTAAGATTGCTACCAATGCACATATTTCCACAGAAAAAGACACTCACAGACTTATAAAACAAACTAATGGTTAACCAAATTGAAAGGTGGGAGGATGGATAAATTAGGATTATGGGGCTAACATACATATACTAATGTATGTTAAATGTCTATAAACATATAACATATAAACTATATGAATTATATAATCACCAATACATATAAAATATATAATGACAAAACAACTAGTAAATACCAAGCGAGGTCTACTCAACGTTCTGTAATAACATACATTGTAACAGGATCCAAAAATGAACAGACATATGTATGAATCATTGAGCAGATTCTGTACAGTCAGACAATCACAACACTCTAATCAAATTTACTCCGGTAAGAAATATAAATTAAATTTTAAACACAAACATAAGTAAGGAGACATAACCTTTTGAGAGCTTACCCCAGCACATTCCACTCTAATTTCCAACCTCTGAACTCGACCTCCAGGAAGAGTCTGTTGCCCTAGTAACAAGAGTTGAGAATGTAATAATGCTGCCGCCTCGTGGCTGTTTCCCACAACAGCAGCTTTAAACCCAGTGCTAATGGTTGCTTAATAGTCACAAGGCCTGCCGGGCGGTAAATGACACCTGCCCTCAAAAAATGCCCTGGGGTAGGGAATAGGCAAGAAAATTCAACACATGACAAATTTTTCAACACGTCAATATGAAGAGGGAAGTTGTACTCACTCTTTAATAAAAAATAGGGAAAGAAAAAACAGGACATGCCTAAAGCTCAGTATAAGGAATTAGTAGCCACATGAAAATCCAAGATCTAAGCTGTAATCACAGTTTGATAAATAAAAACGACATGCTTTAAAGGTCAATTTCAACAGATTATTGGACACATGCAAATTCAACCACAAAGAGGTATCAGCTCGCACCTGTCAGAATAACCATCAGCAAGAAAACTACAAACAATAAATATTGAAGGTGTTTTGGAGAAATGCATACCCTCAACTTTAAGAGGGACGTAACCTGGAAAGAGCCACTAATGAGAACTGAATGGTGGTGCCTTTAAAATGTACACACTGAACTACCATATTGTACAGCAAGCCCACTCCTTGTCCTATAACATAAGAAGATAAAACTGGAAAGACACAGGCAAGCAAATGTGCATTGCAGCAGTATTACAATAGCCAAGACATGGACACAACCAAAAAGTCCATTAAGAGGTGCATGGTCAAAGAAGAACTGGTACGCGTACAGATGGAATATTAGCCAGAGAAAAAAATGAAACAATGCCATTTGCAGCACCATGTATGATTCTTGAGGTAATCAGGCAAATTGTACTGAGTCAGAAAGCAAAAGACACATATCCTATAATATCACTTATAGGTCTTTGCTAAAAATTGATACCAATGAAGGTATTTCCACAGAGAAATGCAATCACAGATTCATTAAATAAGCTTATGGTTCACCAAATGGAAAGGTGTGAGGATTGGATACATTAGGATATTGGGGTTAAGATAGATATAGAAACACATGTGAAATATGTAATCACCAAAGACCTATGTAATACCAAGAGAAGATTACTCAACAGTGTGTCATAACCTACATGGGAAAATGATCCAAAGAAGAATAGATATATGCATATGTTTAAAAGAATCACATCTTGCACACCTAGAAGAAACAAAACATTTTAATCAAATTTGCTCTGATAAAAAATAAAAATTAAATTAAAAAAAGAACAAGAAGTAATGAGACATAAACTTAAGGGGCTTTTTGCTGGCACATTGTATTCTAATTTACAACCAGAACATGACTTCCATTAAGGCTCTGTCATCACTAATAAAGCAGCTTTATAAGCAATGTTGAAGATAGCTTAAAAGAAGTCTCACTAATTATTGATAGGAACAAGAAAACAAAGTAAAAATCTCGCTGCAAAAAGTATACATAGAGTAAGGATAGTAGATCAAACACTTATTAAACTTCTGTAAAGAATAAAAGACAACAGTAGTATGTTTTTCTAAAAAAGAGAGAGCCCAAATAAACCTGAAATGACAGAGATGATGTTACAACAGACACCACAGAAATACAAAGTATCCTAAGATACACACAGTGTAACTCAGGGCTCAGACTGGACAGAGCCCACTCTCCAGTCCCCTGTACATGACTTACAGGAGCCTCAGGAACTGAGGAGGGGGTCCCTGAGGAGAGGCTCAAGATAGAATATGGTAGGCATTAACATGGCTGCATTCATCTTAAACATGCCTGAACTACATTCACACGAGATGATTCTGTCCTGTATGTACATCGGCACCTCTAGTCGGAACTGCAGATCTTTGGCTTTAGCACCTCTACTGACAGCATTAGCTTCACCTGCTGTGGACCGTCTCCTATAGGATTTCTAGAACCACAAAACATCGAAGCTTCACAGGACCCAGAGTCTGTGCGACTCCACGCAGAGTCTCAGAGTCTCAACTCCAGTCAGATACTCCACTCTTGGAGGGCACACACAAAGTAGTGTGCACATCAGGACCCAGGGGAAGGAGCAGTGACCCTGTAAGAGAATGACCAGAACTACCTGCTAGTTTTAGAGGGTCTCCTGTAGAGGCAGGTGGTGGCTGTGGCTGTGGCTCACCGTGAGGACAACGACACTGGCGGCAGAAGTTCTGGGAAATACTCCTTGGTGTGAGCCCTCCCAGAGTCCGCCATTAGCCCCACCAAGAGCAAGGTAGCCTCCAGGGCTGGGTTGCCTCAGGCCAAACAACCAACAGGGAGGGAACCCAGCCCCATGCATCAGCAGACAAGCGGATTAAACTTTTTTATTAAAGTTTTATTTAATGCGCAGACAAGCGGATTAAAGCTCTGCCCACCAAAGCAACACCCAGCTCTACCCATCACCAGTCCCTCCCATCAGGAAGCTTGCACAAGCCTCTAAAATAGACTTATCCACTGGAGAGCAGACAGCAGAAGCAAGAAGAACTACAATTCTGAAGCCTGTGGAAGGAAAACCACATTCACAGAAAGATAGACAAAATGAAAAGGCAGAGGACTTTATACCAGATCAAGGAACAAGATAAAACCCCAGAAAAAAAACCGAAATGAGGTGGAGATAGGGAACCTCCCAGAAAAAGAATTCTGAATAATGATAGTGAAGATGATACAAGACCTTGGAAAAAGAATGGAGGCAAAGATCGAGAAGATGCAAGAAATGCTTAACAAAGACCTAGAAGAATTAAGGAACAAACACCTAGAAGAATTAAAGAACAAACAAACAGAGGTGAATAATATAATAACTGAAATGAAAAATACACTAGAAGGAATCAGTAGCAGAATAACTGTGGCAGAAGAACGGATAAGTGACCTGGAAGACAGAAAGGTGGAAATCACTGCCATGGAACAGAATAAAGAAAAAGAATGAAAATAAATGAAGACACCCTAAGAGTCCTCTGGGACAACATTAAACGCAACAACATTCACATTATAGGGGTCCCAGAAGGAGAAAAGAGAGAGAAAGGACCCAAGAATATATTTGAAGAGATTATAGTCAAAAACTTCCCTAGCATGGGAAAAGAAATAGCCACCCAAGTCCAGGAAGTGCAGAGAGTCCCAGGCAGGATAAACCAAAGGAGAAAAATGCCAAGACACATAGTAACCAAATTGACAAATATTAAAGACAAAGAAAAATTATTGAAAGCAACAAGGGAAAAATGACAAATAACATACAAGGGAACTCCCATAACAGCTGATTTCTCAGCAGAAAATCTACAAGCCAGATGGGAGTGGCATGATAAATTTAAAGTGATAAAAGGGAAGAACCTACCACCAAGAGTACTCCACCCAGCAAGGATCTCATTCAGATTTCACAGAGAAATCAAAAGTCCTACAGACAAGCAAAAGCTAAGAGAATTCAGCACCATGAAACCAGCTCTACACCAAATGCTAAAGGAACTTCTCTAAGTGGGAAACACAAGAGAAGAAAAGGACCCACCAAGACAAACCCGTAACAATTAAGAAAATAGTAATAGGAACATACGTATCGATAATTACCTTAAAAATGAATGGACTAAATGTTCCAACCAAAAGACACAGGCTCTCTGAATGGATACAAAAACAAGACCCATATATATGCTGTCTACAAGAGACCCATTTCAGACCTAGGGACACATACAGACTGAAAGTGAGGCGATGGAAAAATATATTCTATGCAAATGAAAATCAAAAGAAAGCTGGAGTAGCAATACTCATATCAGATAAAATAGAATTTAAAATAAAGAATGTTACAAGAGACAAGGGAAAACACTACATAATGGTCAAGGGATCAATCCAAGAAGAAGATATAACAATTATAAATATATATGTACCCAACATAGGAGCACCTCAATATATAAGGCAACTGCTAACAGCTATAAAAGAGGAAATCAACAGTAACACAATAATAGCGGGGGACTTTAACAGCTCACTTACCCCAGTGGAGATCATCCAGACAGAAAATTAATAAAGAAACACAAGCTTTAAATGACACAATAGACCAGATAGAGTTAATTGATATTTATAGGACATTCCATCCAAAAACAGCAGATTACACGTTCTTCTCAACTGCACACGGAACATTCTCCAGGATAGATCACATCTCGGGTCGCAAAAAAGCCTCAGTAAATTTAAGAAAACTGAAATCATATCAAGCAGCTGTTCCGACCACAATGCTATGAGATTAGAAATCAATTACAGGGAAAAAACCGTAAAAAACACAAACACATAGAGGCTAAACAATACGTTACTAAATAACCAAGAGATCACTGAAGAAATAAAAGAGGAAATCAAAAACTACCTAGAGACAAATGACAACAAAAACACGATGATCCAAAACCTATGGGATGCAGCAAAAACAGTTCTAAGAGGGAAGTTTATAGCAATACAAGCCTACCTCAAGAAACAAGAAAAATCTCAAATAAACAATCTAACCTTACACCTAGAGGAACTAGAGAAAGAAGAACAAAACCCAAAGTTAGTAGAAGGAAAGGAATCATAAAGATCAGAGCAGGAATAAATGAAATAGAAACAAAGAAAACGAAAGCAAAGATCAATAAAACTAAAAGCTGGTTCTTTGAGAAGATAAACAAAAATGATAAGCCTTTAGCCAGACTCAAGAAAGAGAGGGAGAGGACTCAAATCAACAAAATTAGAAGTGAAAAAGGAGAAGTTACAACAGACACCACAGGAATACAAAGCATCCTAAGAGACTACTACAAGCAACTCTATGCCAATAAAATGGACAATCTGGAAGAAATGGACAAATTCTTAGAAAGGGATAACCTTCCAAGACTGAATCAGGAAGAAATAGAGAATATGAACAAACCTATCACAAGCAATGAAATTGAAACTGTGATTAAAAATCTTCCAACAAACAAAAGTCCAGAACCAGATGGCATCACAGGTGAATTCTATCAAATATTTACAGAAGAGCTATCACCCAACCTTCTCAAATTCTTCAAAACAATTGCAGGGGAAGGAACACTCCCAAACGCATTCTATGAGACCACCATCACCCTGATACCAAAACCAGACAAAGATACTACAAGGAAAGAAAATTATAGACCAATATCACTGATGAATATAGATGTAAAAATCCTCAACAAAATACTAGCAAACAGAACCAAACAACACATTAAAAGGATCATACACCATGATCAAGTGAGGTTTATCCCAGGGATGCAAGGATTCTTCAATATACACAAATCAATGTGATACACCATATTAACAAATTGTAGAATAAAACCATATGATCATCTCAATAGATGCAGGAAAAGATTTTGAGAAAATTCAACACCCATTTATGATAAAAACTCTGCAGAGTGTGGGCACAGAGGGAAACTACCTCAACATAATAAAGGCCATATATGACAAACCCACAGCAAACAGCATTCTCAATGGTGAAAAACTAAAAGCGTTTCCTCTAAGATCAGGAACAAGACGAGGATGTCCACTCTCACCACTACTATTCAACATAGCTTTGGAAGTCCTAGCCATGGCAATCAGAGAAGAAAAAGAAATAAAAAGAATACAAAAAGGAAAAGAAGAAGTAAAACTGTCACTGTTTGCAGATGACATCATATCATAGATAGAGAATCCTAAAGATGCCACCAGAAAACCACTGGAGTTAATCAATGAATTTGGTAAAGTTGCAGGATACAAAATTAATGCAGAGAAATTGTTTGCATTCCTATACACTAACAATGAAAGAACAGAAGGAGAAATTAAGGAAAGAATCCCACTACCACTGCAACAAAAAGAATAAAATACCTAGGAATAAACCTAACTAAGGAACTAAAAGCCCTGTACTCAGAAAACTATAAGACACTGATGAAAGAAATCAAAGATGATATAAACAGATGGAGACATATACCATGTTCTTGGATTAGAAGAATCAATATTGTGAAAAAAACTATACTACCCAAAGCAATCTACAGATTCAATGCAATCCCTATCAAAATACCTTTGGCATTTTCTACAGAACTAGAAAAAAAATCTTAAAATTTGTAGGGAGACACAAAAGACCCCGGATAGCCAAAGCAGTCTTGAGGGGAAAAAAAAAGAGCTGGAGGAATCAGACTTCCAGACTTCAGACTATATTACAAAGCTACAGTAATCAAGATAATATGGTACTGACACAAAAACAGAAATAGAGATCAATAGAACAGGATAGAAAGCACAGAGATAAACCCACGTACCTATGGTTAACTAATCTATGACAAAGGAGGAAAGGGTATACAATGGAGAAAAGACAGTGTCTTCAGTAAGTGGTGCTGGGAAAACTGGACAGCTACATGTAAAAGAATGAAATTAGAACACTCCCTAACACCATACACAAACATAAACTCAAAATGGATTAGAGACCTAAATGTAAGACCAGCCACTATAAAACTCTTAGAGGAAAACATAAGCAGAACAGTCTATGACATAAATCACAGCAAGATCCTTCTTTGACCCACCTCCTAGATAAATGGAAATAAAAACAAAAATAAAAAAAGGGGACCTAATGAAACTTAAAATCTTTTGCACTGCAAAGTAAAACATAAGCAAGACGAAAAGACAACCATCAGAATGGGAGAAAATATTTTCAAATGAAGCAAATGGCAAAGGATTAATCTCCAAAAAGCAGCTCATGTAGCTCAATATCACAAAACCAAACAACCCAATCCAAACATGCGCAGAAGACCTAAATAGACATTTCTCCAAAGAAGATATACAGATTGCCAACAAACACATGAAAGAATGCTCAACATCACTGATCATTAGAGAAATGCAAATCGAAATTACAATGAGGTATCACCACACACAGGTAAGAATGGCCATCATCAAAAAAATCTACAAACAATAAATGCTGCAGAGGTGGGGAAAAAAGGGAACCCTCTTGCACCGTTGGTGGGAGTGTAAATTGATACAGCCACTATCGAGAACAGTATGGAGGTTCCTTAAAAAACTAAAAATAGAACTACCATATGACACAGCAATCTCACTACTGGGCATATACCTGGAGAAAACCATAATTCAAAAAGAGTCATGTTCCACAATGTTCATTGCAGCTCTATTTGCAATAGCCAGGACATGGAAGCAACCTAAGTGTCCATCAACTGATGAATGGGTAAAAAAGATGTTGCACATCTTCAATATAAAATGGAATATTACTCAGCCATAAAAAGAAATGAAATTGAGTTATTTGTAGTGAGATGGATGGACCTAAAGTCTGTCCTACAGAGTGAAGTAAGTCAGAAAGAGAAAAACAAATACTGTATGCTAACACATATATATGGAATCTAAAAGAAAAAAAGTTTATGAAGAACCTAGGGGCAGGAAAAGATTAAGGACACAGACGTAGAGAAAGGACTTGAGGACACGGGGAGGGGGAAGGGTAAGCTGGGACAAAGTGAGAGAGTGGTATGGACATATATACACTACCAAATGTAAAATTGATAGCTACTGGGAAACAGACACATAGCACAGGGAGATCAGCTCGGTGCTTTGTGACCACCTAAAGGGGTGGGAAAAGGGAGTGAGAGGGAGGTGCAAGAGGGAGGAGATATGGTGTTATATGTATACGTATAGCTGATTCACTTTTTTATACAGCAGAAACTAACACACAATTGTAAAGCAATTATACTCCAATAAAGATGTAAAAGAAAAAAAAAAGAAAGCCCAGAGACAAACCTACACACCTATGGTCCACTAATCTATGACAAAGGAGGCAAGGATATACAATGGAGAAAAGACAGTCTCTTCAATAAGTGGTGCTGGGAAAAATGGACAGCTACATGTAAAAGAATGAAATTAGAACACTCCCAAACACCATACACAAAAAATAAACTCAAAATGGATTAGAGACCGAAATGTAAGACCAGACACTATAAAACTCTTAGAGGAAAACATAGGAAGAATACTCTTTGACGTAAATCACAGCAAGATCTTTTTTGATCCACCTCCTAGAGTAATGGAATAAAAAACAAAAATAAACAAATGGGAGCAAATGAAACCTAAAAGCTTTTGGAAAGCAAAGGAAACTACAAACAAGACGAAAAGACAACCCTCAGAATGGGAGAAAATATTTGCAAATGAATCAATGGACAAAGGATTAATGTCCAATATATATAAACAGCTCATGCAGCTCAACAGTAAAAAAAAACAAACAACCCAATCCAAAAATGGGCAGATGATGTAAATAGACATTTGTCCCAAGAAGACATACAGATGGCCAAGAAGCACATGAAAAGCTGCTCAACATCACTAATTATTAGAGGAATATAAACCAAAACTACAATGAGGTATCACCTCACACAAGTTAGAATGGGCATCATCAGAAAATCTACAAACAACAAATGCTGGAGAGGGTGTGGAGAAAAGGGAACCCTCTTACATTATTTGTGAGAATGTAAATTGATACAGTCACTATGGAGAACAGTATGGAGGTTCCTTAAAAAACTAAAAATAGAATTACCATATGACCCAGCAATCCCACTACTGGGCATATACCCAGAGAAAACCATAATTCAAAAAGACACATTCACCACAATGTTCATTGCAGCACTATTTACAATAGCCAGGTCATGGAAGCAACCTAAATGCCCATAGATAGACAAATGGAAAAGATGTGGTACATATATAAAATGGAATATTACTCAGCCATAAAAAGGAATGAAATTGGGTCATTTGTAGAGACGTGGATAGATCTAGAGACTGTCATACAGAGTGAAGTAAGTCAGAAAGAGAAAAACAAATATCGTATATTAACGCATACATGTGGAACCTAGAAAAATGGTACAGATGAACCGGTTTGCAAGGCATAAATAGAGACACAGATGTAGAGAACAAATGTATGGACACCAAGGGGGGAAAGTGGCAGGGTGGTGGTGGTGGGATGAATTGCGAGCCTGGGATTGACATATATACACTTGTATGTATAAAATAGATAACCAATAAGACCCTGCTGTATAAAAAAATGAATAAAATAAAATTCAAAAATTAAAAAATAAATAATCTTAAAAAAAATAAAACAGAAAAAAAGTTCTGTCCTTCCCATAGACGTATTTATATGAATGAATTTTTTCCATGCTTATATCTATAAATACAAAAAGAGGAATAAAACCTACCTTGAACCAAAAAGGAAAAAAAAAAACAGAACCCACTGGCCATACAGAGGAAAACCCTATCAGGGCACTTGCTCCAGTGGTAAACAATTCTGAAGTTGGTCAGAGGTGGGGAATCGTCTCCCATGCAGCCAGCAGCCCCCCCGCAAGGAACGTCCTCATTGCAAAGCTGGGGGACCGTGAGAAGGCGTCTCTGAGTAAACGTGAGCTGAGCCCCAGGCCAGCTGCTGCTGAACTTTTCCCACCCTTCCCAGGTAAAACACCTGAATGTGTGCAAAGACTTTAAAGCCTAGAGAAAGGGGCTTGGAGTCACACCAGCGACAGCACGCAGGCCGACTTGGTGTCTGCAGGCCAGCCAGGATGGTCCTGGCCCCGGTCGCTCTTCTGGAAGCGTTCCATTTCCCTGCCTGAGGTACCCCTTCTGTCCCGGCACCCACTGCTTTTTTCCTTCCTCACCTCTGCCAGGGGAGAAATTCCAGCAGCAGGTATGGGTGACACATCCTCTTCTTTAGCAGGGGGTAGCCCGGCAACTCCTGCAGAAAGTCCAGCAGAGCCCCACTCACACGGGGCCACTCATAGAGCCCTGGGCCCTACTCCCTCCCACCAGCCCAATCCCAAGACTGCTGACGGGGCAGAGAATATGGCGTCAGGCACAGTTGCAGAGGCTTTTGCTGCCTGGAGGGGTGTTTATATTGACCTCAACCCAGGCACACCTGGGAAGGGCTGGCCGTCCGGGTCAGGCTGCCCAGGTCAGCCAATCCTCGCCCCTCAGGGGCTCAGAGTTGCAGAAAATGGGCCTTGCTGCACCGGCCAGATCCAAGGAACAGGTGTAGGGTCCCGAGAGTCAGGATAGACAAGGGGCGGCAGCCCTGGCTTGTTTTCTAATCATTTTATCTGGTCCATGAGTGGGAGACAACTTCAAGAAGACCCTCTCCTAATGAGAGGAACCCAGGAGTCAGGGAGAGGAGGGTTGGTGGGTGGAGACAGAGGCCTGGTGCCCCGGCTGCAGTGGAAGCCCCTGGAAGACCAGGTGGAGGGAGGCCGCACAGAGTGAAGGCTAGGGTCACAGACATGTCGGAGCTGCTGTGTGTTAGTTCAAGCCCTGCACGGAGGTGCTCTGTGTCAGCTCTGAGCGACAGGTGTGCTGGGGGTGCTCTGCAATGAGGACTATGTGCACGGTTCCTGTGTGCCCAGCCCTGCCAGGGTACCTGCCCAGGTGAGCTCCATATCCTGGGAGCGGCCTAACCATGAGAGCCCCATGTGCTGCTGGCTACCTGCACAGGTGAGCTCCATATCCTGGGAGGGGCCTGACCACGAGAGCCCTGTGGGCTGCTGGGGACCTGGTAAAGGACGCCAGGACAGTCAGTGAAGCCACAGAGGATATACATCCAGTAGTTCCTAATTCCTACACCCTGCTGGTCATTCTACCATCCACCAGGACATGCTATTCTGTATTAGACTTCAATGATGCCTTCTTCTGTATTCCATTAGTCCCAGAGTCACAAGAAATTTTGGCTGTGAGTGGCAGGACTCAACATACAACAAAAACAATACTGCTGGGCCGTCCTGCCCCAGGGGTTCAAAAATACCCACACCATCTTTGGGGAAACGTTAGCTAAAGCCCTAAAAGATCTACCTCTGGAGAAGGGAGCCCTCCTTCAATATGCAGACGACATCCTGATCGCCAGCCCTACTAAGGAGGCCTCTGAACTACCTAGCCAATAAAAGATAGAAGGTGTCCAAGAAAAAGGCTCAAATATCAAAGACTAAGGTGACCTGCCTGGGCTTCATTCTCACAGAAGATCGGAGAAGCCCATCCCAGGAAAGGGAAGAAGCCATTTGCAGCCTCACCCTTCCTAAAACTAGAAGACAGCTTAGGGGTTCCTGGGGAGACCGGGGTTTGCTGCATCTGGATCCCTAAATACAGTCTAATAGCTGGGCCTCTATATGAAACACTGAAAGGAAAAGATGATGATCCTTTTGAATAGAATCCAGAAGCGGCCTTTCAAGAATGGAAAGAGCAGTCAATTCAGACCCTTGCCCTGGACCTCCCTAATTTAGCTAAACCCTTTGACCTTTACATTCCTGGTCGAAGGCGAATCGCCCTTGGAGTATTAGTGCAAAAACTGGGACCACTTGAAATGGAACAACGCAAGAATGCCCTCCAGGCATTGGCCAGCCACCCCATCCGACCAGGATACTGGGGGTATCTAAAAACCTGGAAATGAGCAGCCCACAAGCCAGCTCCCTCCTAAGGGAAAAGGACGCCACTTGGTGATTCTAACCACCCACCATGCCCTGAAGTTGCAGGGATCGCTCCGTGGGCACAATGACCTCGAGTGAGGAGGCCCTCCAACTCCAACCTCCAGAGAGACAACCTGGGGCAACAGGCCCCCATGACGACTCGTGTGACCATCACTTGACCTGGAGCTTCTCTCAGAAAACCACAAGTGTGTGCCCCAAAAGAGCAGACTATTGCTTGCAGGACTTACTGAACCCAGAGCGGAGCTAATAAACTTGGCAGGGGACCCGTAAATAAGGCTGCCACCATAGAAAAGCCTACAGACACCACGGTGACGGCAGCCAATGAGACCGGCTGTACTCCTGGTTACTTCAAAAGGCCGTTGACTGAGTGGCCATCATGGTCCTGGATCACTACCGGCCCTGGACTGTCTGGGAGTTGAGCAAGCAGGGCTCTGACACCTGGTGCTGTTTGTACGTTAATTCAGTGGCCCAACTGAAGAAAGCGCAGACTACTGGTCAGAGCATCTAGGCTGGCAGAAACCGTCAGCCTAAGGGGGCCGAACCAATGTGGAACAGGGTAAAACCGGCCCCCCCAGCATCCCTGTGCATCTCTTTCCTGGACTCTTAAAGGTCATTAGAATCTATAAAACTTCCAATGCTGGTGCTCAGGCGGACAAGCAGTGAGGGAGGAGGCCTGGGGACAATCAACCTCACCTGGAGGCTGCTGGGGAGAAGTCCTGCCCCTCCCCCCAGGTATGAGGACACCTAACTCAGCACGAAGCATTTACAGAAGAGGTGTCTGCACCCTCAGCGCCCCAAGAATGTGGAATGGAACAAGAGGCAGAGGAGGGGTTTGTCACCGGCAAAGCCCATTAAAATTTCCTGGGAGATAAAAATAGAATCTGGGCAATAAAATAAAGTCTGACCATTTTTTCCTTTGTGCTTTGTCTAATTTCACTTGCTCCTAGGTTTCCACAGGCAGAGGTCCCACACCGGGCACTTCAGAGCCAATTTCCTAGTGCAAAATGTCTGGGCCGACACCTCAGCTCGCGGGGCCCCATGCAGAGCAGACTCCGCAACACAGAGCCTGAGCTCCAGCCAACCCGGCCCTCAAGAGCTCCGCCCCGTCCCTCCCGCTGACTCTGACGGGATCCCTACACAGCAGCCTGGCCCACAGCCCGTGGGGGAGCGCACGCTCCCACCTCTCCATTCTCTGATCAAAATATAAAGTTTTCCTTCGCTTCTGAACCAAGGTCAGTCTCGATCTGTTGGCTCCAATGACACTGGGCAGGGGGACCCTTGTTGGGGCCCACTCTGCAGGATCAGTAACAGAATTTGAGAACACTGTAACTTCAGTAAACATATGTGTGTGCCAAACTGTAATTAACATAGAGCAGTGTATAAGGCTCGTGTAAAATAAGATGTTTCTAACACTTCCATTTGATATTTCCATCACTTTATTATAAGCAAGTTCAGTGGAAGGGTTTGTCTTATTTGTCAGGTCAACATTAGAGAAATGCAGTGATTTCTTTCCAAGGATGGACATGTAATAATCTTGGCTGAAGTTTCAATCTTGTTTTGAATGATTTTCCATTGAAAATGATACCTCTCTTTCAGCTCCTAGATTTCTGAGAAGTATAAAATCTTATATTTTTTTTATTACCAAAGGGGAAAGGTGGGAGGAGGGATAAATTAACACTTTCAGATTAATATATACACACTGCTATGTATAAAATATATCATCAACAAGGAACTACTGTATAGCACAGGGAACTATACTCAATATTTTGTAATAACCCCTAAGAGGAAATAATTTGAATAATAGATATCTATATCAACATCATCTATCAACTACAGATAAAATGGAACCTAAAGGAGGCCGATGGTGACCGTTTCTGACCCTGAAGACTTCAATCATCTAAAGTTCGGACTCTGCCTATGGCCCAAGTCCCTTAATGAACATACATGTACCAGTAGCTTAAAAATTCCCCAGATTGGGGTTCGGGGAGACACTGATTTGGAAAAATCCCTGGTGTTCTCCTTACATACATGGGACCTTTCATACAGCTAAAAAATGCCTGTGACACCCAGAAGATGGTACACGGTTGGTTCAGGAAAATTTTGGAAAAGTCACCTCATCTCCTAATCTCCTGGTTGTCGGGTTCACCCCTCCAGCCCCTTTCCTAACACTCTCCACACTTGAGGATGTCAGCACCTTCAACATCCTATTGCACAGAGTTTGGAATTTGTCCAGAGGATGAAGGGGAAGGAGGAGAAACAATGAGAGACAAGCCCTAGATTTTTGGAAAGGCACACTTTCCACTTTGGCCACTTCGGTACACCTTAAATATGCCAGGAAAGAGAAAAATGGATAAAGAAGTTGTGGTACTTATGTACAATGGAATATCACTCAGCCATGAAAGCAATGTCATAAGGCTAGTAGCAGCATGCTGAGTGGATTTACGTACCATGTTTCTAAGTGAAATAAGTCACAGAGAAAAATACACTTATCATAAGATATCACTTGCAAAGAGAATGTAAAAATCGCTACCCATGACCTGAATTACAAAACAGAACAGAGTCACACATTTAGAAAACTCACTATGGCTGCTTAACGGAAAAGGTGAGGTGTGGCGAGGCGTAAAACAAGGGTTTGCAATTAGCAAGGATACCGTTCCATAAACGAAATATGTAACACAGAAGCCCTACTCCTTGCTCAGTGAACTGAACTCCACACCCCCTATTCAACGGACAAAATTATATCTGACTAGTAAGAATCTTAACAGCTATGTATTGATATCTCTCTGTAAGTGAATCAAGTGGGTGTAAAACGGCATAAACACAGCAGTGAAAAGCAGCTAAACCCCATAATAAAAATAAATTTCAAAAATAAAAAACAACAAAGACATTGAAAGAGAGAGAAATCCTTACAGAGTTCGTTCAGGGGCTTTGAAGCAACCTGGATTGACCATATCTAGACCCACAGCTGGATGAGACATAAGGCTGGACGCTCTTGGGGCTGAGAGGTTTGGTGAGATTGTGTGAGCAAACGAAGACCCTTTAAATTAGTACTGCGTGGTACCAATTCCATGTGTCCCAAATCTCCAGGTTAAAGGGAAACATCTTACAGCGAAAACATGCATGGGAAACCCAGAGAATGGTAAACGCGGGTGATCAGGAAAGGTTTCTAAAACGCACCTCATTTCTCATCTCCTGGCGCTCGGGTTCGTAATTCCAGCCACTTTACTAACAATCTCCCCATTTGGAGATTCAGCACCTTTAACCTCCTGTTTCTTACCGGTTGCAATTTGTCCTGACGATGAACGGGAAGAGGGGGAACCCATGAGCGACTAGCTCTAGGTGTTGGGACAGGCACAAGTCACTCTAATTTCCCGTCAGGAAGAAGAATTAAACACAGGCTCAGCCTGCCGCACGGAACCAGAATAGGGCCTGAAGCAATCCTGCGGTTTTGCGGCCTGCTCCCAAAAAAGCCAGTTGAAAAATGGAGCTCAGGTTCACTGAAATTCACAAACCTGCAGAGTTATAAATGATAACTCTCTTCCAAAAATATATTGAGGGAAGGCAACGAAGAGGATTTGAAAGCAAGGCAGAATTGCAGGAAATAGATTTCAGGATGTAGATACGAATCGCCTTTAAAGCACATGAAAAGCGGCAAAACGTCGACATTGATGCACTTGGCCAAAAAGGGCGTATGCATTTTTTCTGAATATATTCAGGAAAAAACGCACATGCCCTTTTTGGCCAACCAAGCAAGACGTAAATGCAAATCAGCACTGCAGAGAAGTCTCACTTCCCATCGGTCATTAGAGCCATCCTAAAATAGTGTAAAAGCCAAAAATGCAGGACAGGCCAGGGATAAAATGGAGCCTTGTTAGGCTGATGGGCGGAATGTAAATTGCCAACGGCCACTCTGGAGAAGTGTATGGTGTTTCCTAAAACATCTAAAAAACACAGCTAGAGAGCATAGGGCACTTCCACTCATGGGCGAAAGAAATGGGAAAACTAGAAATCAACGAGATACAGGAACCCAAAGTTTAGAGCTGCTCTGTTTACAAGAACCTCCACTTCAGTACACCTTAAATATCCCAGGTAAGAGAAAAATGGATAAAGCAGTTGTGGTACTTATGTACAATGGAATATCACTCAGACATGAAATCAATGTCATAAGGATAGTAGAAGCATGATGAGTGGATTTAGGAATTATGTTTCTAAGGGAAAAAGTCACACAGAAAAAGACACTTATCATAAGATATCACTTATCGAGGGAATGGAAAAATCGCTACACATGACCGGAATTACAAAACAGAACAGAGTCACACATTTAGAAAACACACTATGGCTGCTTAACGGGAAAGGTGAGGTGGGGTGAGGCATAAAACAAGGGTTTGAAATTAGCACAGATACCGTTCCATAAAGCAAATATGTAACAGACAAGACCTACTCCTTGCTCAGTGAACTGGACTGAACACCCCCTATTCACCGCACAAGAATATATCTGACTAGTAAGAATCTTAAAACCTATGTATTGATATCTCTAAGTGAATCAAATGGGTGTAAAGTGGCATAAACACAGCAGTGAAAATCAGCTAAACCCCATTATAAAATTAAATTACAAATAAAAACAACAACATACACAGTGAAAGAGAGAGAAATTTTACAAAGTTCATTTAGGGGCTGTGATGCAATCTGGATTGACCACATCTAGACCCACAGCTGGATGACACATAAGGTTGCACACTCTTGGGGCTGAGAGTATTCTTAAGGTAGGGTGAGCAAATGCAGACCCTTTAAAGTAATACTGTGTGGTACGCATTCCATGGGTCCCACATCTCTAGGTTCAAAGGCATCTTCCTACAGTGAAAACATGCATGGGAAACCCAGGGAATGGTACACCGTGTGATCGGGAAAGGTTTCTAATATGCACCTCATTTCTCACCTCCTGGTCCTCAGGTTCGCCATTCCAGCCACTCTACGAACAATCTCCCCCTTGGAGAATCAGCACCTTTAGCCTCCTGTTTCAAACTGTTTGCAATTTGTCTGGAGAATGAACGGGAAGAGGGGGAACCAATGAGAGACTAGCTCTAGATGTTGGGACATGCACATGTCACTCTAATTTCCCATCAGTTAGAAGAATTAACCACAGGCCCAGCCTGCTCCCCGGAACCAGAATAGGGCCTTAAGCAATCCTGTGTATTTGCGGCCAGCTCCCAAAAAAGCGATTTGGAAAATGGAGCTCAGGAGCACGGCATTCACAAAACTGCAGAGTTAAAAATGGTAACTCACATCTAAACATTTATTGAGGTAAGGCAACGAAGACGATTTCAAAGCAAGACAGAATTACAGGAAACAGTTTTTCACAGGTAGATTGGACTCGCCTTGAAAGCACATTAAAATCCGCAGAACTTCGACAATGATGCAGTTGGCCGAAAAGGGCGTCTGCTTTTTTTCCTGAATATATTCTGGAAAAAACGCAGACGCCATTTTTGCCCAACTAAACAAGCGGGCAATGCAAATCAGCAATACAAAAATGTCTCGTTTCGCATTGGTCAAAAGGCCCATCCTGAAAAAGTGTAAAAAGCAGAAATGCAAGACAGGCCATGGAGAAAAGGGAGCCTTGTTACGCTGATCGGCGGGATGTAAATTGCCACCGGCCACTCTTGAGAAGTGTATGCTGTATCCTAAAACATCTAAAAAACAGAGCCACAGAGCATACAGCACTTCCCCTCATGGGCGTATGTCTTGGGAAAACCAAAAAATCGACAGGACACAAGCACCCCAAAGTTTAGGGCTGCTCTGTTTAGAAATGCCTCGATTTGGGTACAACTTACATGTCCTTGGAAGGAAAAAATGGATAAAGAAGATGTGGTACTTATGTACAATGGAATATTACTCAGCAATTAAATCAATGAAATAAGGCCAGTGGCAGCAACTCGTGGAGACTGAGGTACGATCATTCTAAGTGAC
Organism: Eschrichtius robustus; assembly: GCF_028021215.1. Classification (NCBI taxonomy): domain Eukaryota; kingdom Metazoa; phylum Chordata; class Mammalia; order Artiodactyla; family Eschrichtiidae; genus Eschrichtius; species Eschrichtius robustus. The sequence continues at coordinate 105,383,015 of NC_090828.1, forward strand.
ATAAGTCAGACATAAAAAGAGACTTATCATAAGGTATCACTTATAGATAGTATCTAAAAATGTCTACACATGAACGCAATTACAAAACAGAAACGGAGTCACACATTTAGAAAACACACTTATGGCTGCTAAAGGAGAAAGGGTGGGGTGGGGTGATGCATAAACCAGGAGGTTGAAATTAGCACAGATACGGTTCCATAAACAAAATAGGTATTCGACAGGACCTACTCTATAGCTCAAAGAGCTGGACTCAGCACAGTGTTGTCACCGGAAAAGGATATATAAGACTGGTAAGGGGCTTCCCTGGTGGCGCAGTGGTTGAGAATCTGCCTGCCAATGCAGGGGACACGGGTTCGAGCCCTGGTCTGGGAAGATCTCACATGCCGCGGAGCAACTGGGCCCGTGAGCCACAATTACTGAGCCTGCGCGTCTGGAGCCTGTGCTCCACAAGAGAGGCCGCGATAGTGAGAGGCCCACGCACCGCGATGAAGAGTGGCTCCCGCTCGCCGCAACTAGAGAAAGCCCTCGCACAGAAACGAAGACCCAACACAGCCAAAAATAAATAAATAAATTAATTAATTAAAAAAAAAAAGACTGGTAAGAATCTGTAAAATAATTTATTGATGTGTCTCTTTAAGTGAATCAAGTGGATAGATGTAGAGCAGGAAGAAACACAGTATTGAAAATCAGCTATACCTCATTATAAAATTAAATAACAAGAATAAAATAAAGACAGTGAGAGAGAGAGAAATTCTTACAAAATTTGTTCAAGGGCTGTGATGCAACCTGGACTGACCACATCTAGACACAGAGCTGGATGGGACCTAAGGCTCTACACTCGTTGGTCTGAGAGGCTTCGTGAGGATGGGACAGCAAATGCAGCACTTTTAGAGTAATACTGCCTGGCCCCCATTTGATGGGTCCCATATCTCCAGGTGCAGGGGACCCTTCCTACAGCTAAAACATGCATGGCACATCCAGAGGATGGTACACCATCTGATCGGGAAGAGTTTGGAAAAGTCACCTCATCTCCACGTCTCCTGGTATTCGGGTTCCCCAGCTCCTTTCCTTAGAGTCTCCCCACTATGGGAAGGCAGCACACTCAGCCGGTTTTGCACGGCTTGGAATTTTCCGGTGAAGAAGGGGAATGGAGGGATGGAATGAGACACAAGCCTTAGATGTTTGGACAGGCATATGCCACTCTAGTTTCCTACCTGGAAGAAGAATTTCCCTATCCTTCAGGTGCCCCAGTAACTGGAATGGGTCTGTAGAAATCCTGCCCCTTTGTGTCTGCTTCCCTAAACAAGTTGAAAACCGGTGCTCAGGGGCACTGCAATTCACAAACATGCAGGGTTGTAATTGACACCTCTAATGGAGTCATTTCTTGAGCCAAGTATTCGTAAAGGCCTTGTAAGCAAGGCAGAATTGCAGGAAAGGGATTTCAAGAGGTAGTTTGCACTCGTCGTTAAAGCACATGCAAAGCTGCTGAACATCGCCAATGACGCAGTTTGCCAAAAAGGCCGTATGCGTTATTCCTTAATATATTCAGGAAAAACCCTTACTCCATTTTTGGCCAACAAATCAGGCGGGCAATGTAAGTTAATACTACAAAGAGGTATCACTTCGCACAAGTCAGAATGACCAACCTCACAAACTGTAAAACCTGAAATGCAGGACAGGGCGTGGAGAAAAGGGAACCCTGACAAGCTGATGGTGGGAATGTAAATTGCTAACAGCCACTCTGGAGAAGTGGGTGGTGATTCCTTAAAAATCTAAAAACCAGAGCTTCAGCGCATATGGCGCTTCCACTCCTGGGCCTGTATCTTGGAAAAAACGTAAATTGACAGGACCCAGGTACTCTAAAATTTATGCAGCCCTGTTTACAGGAGCCTCTACTCGGAAGCTACCTAAAAATCCTTGGAAGGAAAAATGGATAAAGAAATTATGGTAGATATGTACAATGGAATATTACTCAGCCATGAAATGAATGAAATAAGGCCATTTAGGGCCACTCAGAAGGACCTACATACATTCATACTAAGTGTCATAAATCAGACAATGAAAAATATCATATGATATTATTTATCAGTGGAATCTAAAAATTGATAGAAAGGTACTATCTTACAACACAGAAACAGAGTCCCAGACTTAGAACACAAACTTATGGTTACCAAACTGGAAAGGTGTGTTGGAGGCATAAATCATGAGGTTGGAGTTAGTATATACATATTTACAGAGAGAAAACTTGTAATCAACATGGACCTGCTGTAGAGCACTTGGAACTCTTCTCAACACTCTTTAGTAACCTCAATGGGAAAATAATTCTAAAAAGAATATATAGTTATCTCTGTATAAATGAATCATGTTGGTGTATGTCAAAAATGAACACAACATGATAAATCAACTATATACTCCATTATAAATTTAAAATTAAATTAAAGAAAAGAAAAAAGATCACTAAATTTGTTTAGTCGCAGTGAACGTACTAGTGTCACATCCCTGGACACAGACACAATTTGGTCCCAAGGCTGGACTGTTGTGGGCCTGAGTACTTCGGGAGGATATGCCAGCTAATTCACCCCCCTTGAACATGTAGTACCTGGTCCCCTCTGCATGGGATCACTATCTCCAGATCTAAGTGTGCCCTCATACTACTAAACCAACCCTCTGACACCCTAAGGATGGTGGACTCTCTGGGCTGGATGACATTTGGAAAATCACCCGCTCTCAACATATCCTGGTGGTTGGGTTCCGACCTCCCGACTCCTTCATAAGGGTCATCCCACTCTACAAGACAGCACCCTCAACAGGTGATGTTGCAGGGGTTTATACTTGTTCGGGGGATGAAGGGTAAGGGGGAAGAAGGAATGGGACAGAAGCCCTTACATGTTTGGTCAGGCACATTCCACTCTAATTTAAAACCCAAGAATAGGACTTGCCCTACATCTAAGGTTGTGTCAGTAACCAGAGAGGGACAGTAGAAATCCTGCCGCCTTCTGTTTCCCATAACAACAATTCTAAAACTGGACCTTATATGCACTTCATATTCACAATGCCTGGGGAGCTGTAAATGACAACGGCCCTCAAAAAATGTCTTGGGGTAAGTAATCGAAATAGACTTGAAAACAAGGCAACCTTTCAATAACCCTTTTTCAAGGGCTAAATTTTACTGACACTGTTCCAAAAAAAAAAGCACCTATGAAGATACTCACCATTGCTTTATGTTAGACAAATGCAAATCAGATGTACAAAGAAGTATCACCTGGAACCACTCAGAATAGCCATCATCACAATGTCTAGAAACAAGAAATGCTTCAGAGGGTGTGGAAAAAAGAGAAACTACTACTTATTTTTTTTTTAATCTGCGTTGGGTCTTCGTTGCTGCGTGCGGCTTTCCTATAGTTGCAGCAAGCGGGGGCTACTCATCGTTGTGGTACGAAGGCTTCTCTTTGTGGTGGCTTCTCTTGTTGTGCAGCACAAGCTCTAGGCACACAGGCTTCAGTAGTTGTGGCTCGTGGGCTCTAGAGCGCAGACTGAGTAGTTGTGGTGCGCGGGCTTACTTGTTCTGTGGCATGTGAGATCTTCCCGGACCAGGGCTCGAACCTGTGTCCCCTGAACTGGCAGGCAGATTCTTAACCACTGTGCCACCAATTCTATGCTATCGGTGGCAATGCCAATTGGTAACAGACACTATGGAGCAAAGAATGGAGGTTACCAGAGTAAGGGGAGGTGTGAGGGATAAATTGGAAATTGGGATTGACATATACACACCACTATATATAAAAGAGATAACAAATAAGGGCTTACTGTATAGCACAGGAAACTCTACTCAATACTCTGTAATAACCTGTATGGGAAGGGAATCCAAAAAGGATTGGATATATGTATAACTGCTTCACTGTGCTGTGCAGCAGAAAGTAACACAACATTGTAAATCAACTATACTCCAAAAAACTTGAAATTGAAATGAAATGAAATAAAATAAAATAGAGCTACCAGAGGATCCAGCAAGTTCACTCCTGTACACATATCTGGAGGAAAGCATAAATCGAAAAGACACATGTTCCCCAATGTTCACTGCAACACTCTTTACAATAGCGAAGACATGGAAGCAACCAAAATGCCCATCAACATATGAATATAGGTAAAGAATATGTGATACATATATATAATGGAATATGACTCAGCCATAAAATAGAAGAAAATAATGCCAATTGCAGTAACATGGATGAACCAAGAGATGATTGTACTAAGTGAAGTAAGTCAGACAGAGTAAGACAAATGTTGTATCATATCACTTCTAGGTGGAAGCTAAAAATTGATACAAATGAACTAACTTACAAAACAGAGGCAGACTCACAGACTTGGAAAACAAACTTATGGTTACCAAAGGGGAAAGGTGGGGGGTAGGGATAAATCAGGAACTTGGGGTAAACATACGAATACTACTATATATAACAGATAAGCAACAAGGACCTACTGTATAGCACAGGGAGCTCTACTCAGTATTCTGGGAATACCTTTATCAGAAAAGAATCTGAAAAAGAATGAGTATATGCATATGTGTAACTGAATCACTTGCTGTGCAGCTGAAATGAACACAACATTGTAAATCAACTATACTCCAATAAAATTTAAATTTCAAAATAAAGAAAATCACCTATATTTCAAAAGAAAAAAAAGAATTCCCATCTCTTTATATGGCTTGATAGCTTACATTTTTAGTGCTCAATATTATCCCATTCCCAGAATATATTAATACTATATAATTTCATTCACCTATTGGAGGACACCTTAGTTTCATTCACATTTTGGCAATATTGAATTAGGTGCTATAAATATCCATATGCAGGTTTTCCTCTGGAAGTATGTTTTAAACTACTTTCAGTAAATATCCATGAGAACACTTGCCGGATTGTACAGTAAGGGAGTGTTCAGTATTATAGCAAGTGTCAATCAGACTACCAAATTAGCTGTATTATTTTTCATTTCCACCAATAACAAATGGCATTTCCTATTGTTCCACATCTCCTACAGAATTTGTTCTTGTCATTGTTCACATTTTAGCCATTCTAAGTGTTACATAGTGGTATGTAATTGTATTTTTAATTTGCTTTTTCATGGCAGCATGTAATCTGGATTATTCTTCTGTATACTTATATGCATAGTGTCTATTTTCTTTGATGAGGTGTCCATAAAGTATATTGGTCCACATTCTATTTAGGTTGCTTTCATTTTTTTCTACCCAATCTGTATTTGTTTTATTTAGTTTCGTGCCTTATTGCATTAGCAAGGACTGGGAGTAAAATATGGAAAAGGAGTCATGAAAGGGGACATCCTTGCTTTTACCTGAACTTAGTGGAAAAGCTTTATGTTTTTGACCATTAATCATGATGTAAGATAAAAGTTTCCTGTAAATGTTTGTTATCAACTTGAGAAAGCTCCAGTCTATTTCTTTAACTGAGAGTTTTTATGAAGAATGGGTGTTAGATTTTTTCAAAGGTCTTCTGAATCTATTGATATGCTAATGATTGTCTTTAAGGTGTTGATATGATGGATATAATTATTTGATTCTAGAATGTTGAACCAGCCTTTCATACCTGGGATTATTTCCTCTCATTCATGATATAAAGTTCTCTCAAAATATTGTTGGATTCGATTTGGTAATATTTTGTTGAGGATTTTTGCATTGATGTTCCTGAGACATATTGGTCAGTTTTCTTTACTATTCATATGTTCTTCTAAGTTTGGATGTTGTGGATTTAGTGTCAGACATTCATTTGGGGAGATTCGCAGTCATTTTTAAAAAAAAATATTTTCTGTTCTTTATTATCTTTATTCTCCCCTGCTATACCCATTATGTATAGGTCACAGCATTTTTCATTGCTCCACAATTATTGATTACTCTGGTCTGTTGATTTCTTTCCTGCCCATTTTCTCTTTTCTTTTGAGATTTAAAGGTTTCTCCTCATATGTCTTCAAGCTCACAGATATTTCTCCTCAGCCAGCTCTTTGACTGCTAAAACAAAATACGAGAGACGTGGTATTTTATAAACAACAGAATATTTTTGTTTTCTCATAATTGCTGAGGCTGAAAAGTTCAAGAACAAGTAACCAGGGGCTTCCCTGGAGGTGCAGTGGTTAAGAATCTGCCTACCAATAAAGGGGACAAGGGTTCGAGCCCTGGTCCAGGAAGATCCCACATGCCATGGAACAACTAAGCCCGTGCACCACAAATACTGAGCCTGTGCTCTAGAGTCCACAGGCCACAACTACTGAGCCCGTGAGCCACAACTACTGAAACCTGCACGCCTAGAGCCCGTGCTCCGCAACAAGAGAAGCCACTCAGTGAGAAGCCCGCGCACTGCACCAAAGACCCAACACAGCCAAAAAATTAATTAATTAATTATCTAATTAATTTTTTAAAAAAAGAACAAGTTGCCAGCTGACTTAGTGTCTGGCGAGGGACCAATTTCTGGTTCATAATCTGGGTCTTCTCGCTCGGCAATGAAATCATGGAATGGGCATAAGATCTTTTGTGTGCTACATTTATTAGGTCACTAATCTCATGTTTGAGGTCTCTGGCCTCATGACCTAATCACCTCCCAAAAGCCCCACCTCCTAATACCATCCACATGGGAGCTGGGTTTCAAAATTTTAAAATTAGAGGTACAAAACATTTACACCATAACAGGGACCACAGAGTTAACTGATTTTTCCTTTCATGTTAAAGGTTTGCACATTTATATTTATTATATAATCCCAAAACCCTTGTTTTTTTTTATAAGATTCTTTTTCCGTATACGCCAGTACAGACCATTGAGTAGAGTTCCCTGTGCTACAAAGCAGGTCTTTATCAATACTTATCTATTTTATATAGAGTAGTGTGTATAAGTCAGTCCTAATCTCCCAATTTATCCCTTCCCCTCTTATCCCCTGGTAACCATAAGTTTGTTTTCTATATCCATGATTCCATTTCTGTTGTGTAAATAAGTTCATTTGTACGTTTTTTTTTCTTTTTTAGATTCCTCATATAAGCCATATCATATGATATCTGTCTTTCTGTGTCTGACTTGCTTCACTCAGTATAACAATCTCTAGGTCCATCCATGTTGCTACAAAACCCTTAGTTGTTAAGGATAACTCTCAGTTTTTTCCAGTATCATCAGCAATTCTTTCTGGTAGACACGTGATAACACTTTTTAAACAGGGATATTGAGACCAAGGCTCCTGACCTGCAAACAAACAAAACATCATTCATATAGTGAAAACTTTGCAAATCAATGGATGAAAGCACTTGGTCTAAATCCCGTTGCACCCACTGCTGACAGAGGGTAGAGGAGTTTGACTCACTAATCTTCCTTTCGTGCACTTCTTCCTAATGCGGTATTCCATCTAAAACTTATAAGAAGTGGGGATGTATCATGGAACACACCAATCGCTACTACAGATTCTGAAGCAGCAAAAAAAAAAAAAAACAAACATGAAGAATCCATCCAAAGGGTTCTGTCCACATTGTTACAATAGTTTCCCTCGCACTGTGAACACTTTTCAAACCCTATCACTTGAACCTATTTTTATTTTTTTCAACAAAAATAATGTTAATCTTCAGTCAGACACTCCAGTAATATTACACTATCCCTTGTGCAAGTATGTAGGGATTTGAGGAGCTATGGGAGGCCATCATGAGAGGTCGCCTAGAGTAATTAGGACATTTCATTTAATGTTGGCTCTTCTCCCTAAGATGTCTGCTATCCTCTTCTTTTTGTAGCTACTAGCATTGAGAAAGTGACCAAGATAAGGCCCTTCTCTTTTACTGCCCATGAATGCAACTGTGATTAACCCCACAGAACTTGGTGCTTCCAGAATCCCCTGAACCTACTGACCCTCCATGCATGGCATGACATAGATAAGGATGGTGACGTGTATCCTTGTATAGAGCATGTTATAAAATGTTTGACTCTTCCCTTCCTCATAATTCCAAAGAATAGACTTCTTTGGATTTCTGCTTAATGCTGCTGGAGTTGGTACATAAGTTGAGGGAGGTATCAGGGCACACCAAAAGAGTGGGTAACTGCACAGAAAATACAAGCAGGTACATTTCTGTGTAGTTTCAAGCAGCTTATTTGCTATATCAACCATGGTGACATGTTGACCCTTCCTCTTTCTACTAGTAGTACAACAAACATAAAGGATATTTAGGCTGCTTGTTTTATCCCCACCTCTCACAATTGATCTGCATTAACATATAGGACAATGAAGGGCCCTTTCTACCATCTTAACCAACATTTGAGAACTAGAAAATGTCCAGTTTTTTCTGGGGATTATTTTCATATTCCCCAATCAGGCCTATGAAGGAATCTTACCTATTGTGTTTAATGAAGTCATATCTCTGACGGCATCCCATCATCAACAAAACTGGAAAGAAATTTGAAGGGTCTTCGATCTTACCATATTTGAAATAACAATATTTTAGCCTGACACGTTTTTGGATTTTAGAAAAAAAATATTTTAAATGAGACAAAAAATCATTTTTATGACACAAAAAGACAGCAATAGTTTTATATTTTTATCTGTTCCACTTGCACACAAGTGTCTCATGGGGTTATGTAAAGCTCTCCTGTTGGGTGCTGTGCATGGTGCAAGTATGGATTAAAGCTTAGGAATCTTAAGCTTCAGTCACCTGAAAAATTTAAATTAGGATGCAAGCAATCCTGTCCAACATTTGAAAAGAGCAAAACACTCTCTTTATTTTATTTGTTAGGTAATTAATCTGTCTTTTCCCCAAGGAGAGAAACAACTGGCATCTTCCGTCAATGTGTTGCACAAAAATCTTTGAACCGAGAGTGCAAGCAGAGGCTGATACAGGATGTGAAAAAAAAATGAGAGACCCTTGTGGCATTTTCTCCTAACTTATTGCAATCTCCCATTTAAAATGTGGGAATAATCAGTCTTCTGAGGAAAAAGGCCCAAGGAAGGTTTTTGCTTCTGTGGAATAATGGGATTGCTAAAGGTTTCAGGAGGCAAGACGAATTAGTGAGAATGACCATGAGAAATCAGAGAAAAGTCAGATCCATGGATGAAGTGATGTTTACCACTGTGAATGAATGAGAAGTAGGAGCAAATGAAAAGAAAGCTGATACAACATTTTCTGAATAAATGTAACCTTTCAGCTGTCATAGAAAAATTAATACTCACTATGATACAACATATTTAGTTTAGAAAGTTAACTTAAATTTAAAGCTTAATGATTACATTTATTGAAGAAACGAAAACATATTTGAGGTTTAGAATAAATAATGTGTTCTGCTACAGGTAAGAAGAGTACTTAAATAAATAGAAATAAGACTAAATAAATAAAGAGGAAAATAACAAATTAGATGTTATTAACATTAAAAACTGACACTCATCTAAAGAAAGAGAAGGAGAGACAGAAAGAGAGAAGAACTCATATCAAGCATGTATTAAAAACTCCTAAATAAGAAGTCTTCAGATGTTAAAAAAAAGGAAGTCTTCAATAAGAAGATAATGGAATAGCAAAATGGGGGAAATATACCAAAAGATATTTCAAAAAAGAGAGTACAGAATGTTAAGTAAACATATCAAAAGATGCTTGGCTTCTTAGTAGTCAATTAAATGCAAAAGCGTGATACCTGGAATTATCATTCACCAACCGGAAAGTTCAAATGAAAATGACAGGTATTATCAAGTGTGACAAGAATGTGTATAATCCTTGAATCTCATTCACTGCTGCTGAAGATGAAAAATCATACAAATGTTTTGAAAATATTTAGAAATATCTAAAAAGATAAACACAAGAAAGCTATGACTCGAAAATTTTACTACTACGTGTATACTGAACAATAATTTATACACACACCACCAAAGCTCAAGTTCTAGAATTTATATACCAGTGCTGTTCTCAATAGACACAAACTGAAAATCACTCATATTGTAATACACATTGGAATAAATTAATTAATAGTTAAATATTTACACCATGGAATCCTATGCAACAGTGGCAATGCATGATCACAACAACAGGCAACCATACAGGCATATTCACAAACAACATAAAATAAAAAAGCCCAATCCAAAAGTGATTTTACTGTGCCATAACATTTATATAAAATACAAAATACAGGTAAAGTTATCTTTTTGTTAGATACCAGAACAATATTAAACCTTAAGGGGAGTCACTAGAATGGGACCAGGGGGCCTCTGAGTATCTGGCAATTTTCTGTGTCTTTATCTAGAAGCTATGTTTAGAGTATATTCAGATGCTGAATTTTCTGAAATTTGTCATTTCCTTACAAACCATGCATGTTTTTCATTGTTTTTTATACATAACAAAAACTAAAAAAGATAGACCAGGGAAGGTAATTTTATTAGCACTTTAATATCCATGCTTTTCAAGGTGGAAGTGAAAAGTATTAAATACTTGACATTGTGATTACTTCTTAAAAGTAAGGTGAAAATTTGAGGTTAATAAATAAGACATACTTCTTCATATATAATCCACAAAGAGGAGGGGTAGAAAGGAGTATTATTTTTTTTTCTTTAATACAGAATCATTAAGATAGAAAATAATGAAAACAGACTAGGTTTAAAAAAGAGCACACTGGACTTCCCTGGTGGCACAGTGGGTAAGAATTTGCCTGCGAATGCAGGGAACAGTGGATCCATCCCTGGTCTGGGAAGATCCCACATGCCGCAGAGCAACTAAGCCCGTGTGCCACAACTACTGAGCCTGTGCTCTAGAGCCTGCAACCAACAACTATTGAGCCTGCATGACACAACTACTGAAGCCCATGCACCTAGAGCCCGTACTCCACAACAAGAGAAACCACCGCAAGGAGAAGCCTGTGCACCACAACGATGAGTAACCCCTGCTTCTCTAGTAACAACTGTAGAAACCCTGCACAGCAACGAAGACCCAACACAACCAAAAATAAAAAAAATTAAATCTTTTGACTTCTGAGATGACTCACTCACGTGGCTGTAGGTAAGAGGCCTCAGTTCCTTGCCACATGGATCTCTCCTTAGGGCTGCTTGAGTGTCCTCATGACATGGCAGCTGGCTTACCCCAGGATGAGTGATCTAGCAGAAACCAAAGCAGAAGCTGCAATGTCTTTTACAACTTTGGAAGCTGCACTTTGTCATTTCTGCAATTTCTTATTAGTTAAACAGTCAACCCTTTTCAAGTGCGAGGAGCCACACTGGTACATGAAGACTGGGAGATAATTAGGGGATAATTAGGTCCATCTTGGAGGCTGGCTACCAAAGTGGCTGACTAGCCAAAGTCTGAATTTTGTTTTCTTCACTTCTGGAGAGAAAATGGTCAGTGAACCTCATTGGTGGTCTTTGAGATGTACCAAAGCTACCTCTTGCTCTCACCCCCAGCTGTGTGGCTGACAGGGTCTTGGTGCTCCAGCCGGGTGTCAAGCCTGTGCCTCTGAGGTGAGAGAGCCGAGTTCAGGACATTGGTCTACCAGAGACCTCCGGCACCTTGTAATATCAAATGGCGAAAGCTCTCCCTGAGATATCCGTCTCAACGCTAAGACCCAGCTCCACTCAGAGACCAGCAAGATCCAGTGCTGGACATCCCATGCCAAACAACTAGCAAGACAGGAATGCAGGCCCACCCATCAGCAGAGAGGCTGCCGAAGATCACAATAAGGTCACAGACACCCCAAAACACCCCACCAGATGCGGATCTGTCCACCAGAAAGACAAGATCCAGACACACCCACCAGAACACAGGCACCAGTCCCCTCCATCAGAAAGCCTACACAACCCACTGAACCAACCTTAACCACTGGGGGCAGACACCAAAAACAACGGGAAATACGAATTTGCAGCCTCTGAAAAGGAGACCCCAAACACAGTCCCCAAAGCCAAATGAGAAGACACAGAAACACACAGCAGATGAAGGAGCAAGGTAAAAACCCACCAGACCAAACAAATGTAGAGGAAATAGGCAGTCTACCTGAAAAAGAATTCAGAATAATGATAGTGAAGATGATCCAGGACCTCGGAATAAGAATGGAGGCAAAGATTGAGAAGATGCAAGAAATGATTAACAAAGACCTAGAAGAATTAAAGAACAAACAAACAGAGATGACCAATACAATAACTGAAATGAAAACTACACTAGAAGGAATCAATAGCAGAATAACTGAGGCAGAAGAACGGATAAGTGACCTGGAAGACAGAATGGTGGAATTCACTGCTGTGGAACAGACTAAAGAAAAAAGAATGAAAAGAAATGAAGACAGCCTAAGAGACCTCTGGGACAACATTAAACGCAACAACATTCGCATTATAGGGGTCCCAGAAGGAGAAGAGAGAGAGAAAGGACCAGAGAAAATATTTGAAGATATTATAGTCGAAAACTTCCCTAACATGGGAAAGGAAATAGCCACCCAAGTCCAGGAAGCGCAGAGAGTCCCATACAGGATAAACCCAAGGAGAAACACGCCGAGACACATAGTAATCAATGTGGCAAAAATTAAAGACAAAGAAAAATTATTGAAAGCAGCATGGGAAAAACGACAAATAACATACAAGGGAACTCCCATAAGGTTAACAGCTGATTTCTCAGCAGAAACTCTGCAAGCCAGAAGGGAGTGGCATGATATACTTAAAGTGATGAAAGGGAAGAACCTACAACCAAGATTACTCTACCTGGCAAGGATCTCATTTAGATTTGATGGAGAAATCAAAAGCTTTAGAGACAAGCAAAAGCTAAGAGAATTCAGCACCACCAAACCAGCTCTACAACAAATGCTAAAGAAACTTCTCTAAATGGGAAACACAAGAGAAGAAAAGGACCTACAAAAACAAACCCAAAACAATTAAGAAAATGGTCATAGGAACATACATATCGATAATTACCTTAAACGTGAATGGATTAAATGCCCCATCCAAAAGACATAGACTGGCTGAATGGATACAAAAACAAGACCCATATATATGCTGTCTACAAGAGACCCACTTTAGACCTAGGGACACATACAGACTGAAAGTGAGGGGATGGAAAAAGATATTCCATGCAAATGGAAATCAAAAGAAAGCTGGAGTAGCTATACTCATATCAGATAAAATAGACTTTAAAATAAAGAATGTTACAAGAGACAAGGAAGGACACTACATAATGATCAAGGGATCAATCCAAGAAGAAGATATAACAATTATAAATATATATGCACCCAACACAGGAGCACCTCAATACATAAGGCAACTGCTAACAGCTATAAAAGAGGAAATTGACAGTAACACAATCATAGTGGGGGACTTTAACACCTCACTTACACCAATGGACAAATCATCCAAAATGAAAATAAATAAGGAAACAGAAGTTTTAAATGACACAATAGACCAGATAGATTTAATTGATATATATAGGACATTCCATCCAAAAACAGCAGATTACACGTTCTTCTCAAGTGCACACGGAACATTCTCCAGGATAGATCACATCTTGGGTCACAAATCAAGCCTCAGTAAATTTAAGAAAATTGAAATCATATCAAGCATCTTTTCTGACCACAACGCTATGAGATTAGAAATGAATTACAGGGAAAAAAAACGTAAAAAAAGACAAACACATGGAGCCTAAACAATACGTTACTAAATAACCAAGAGATCACTGACGAAATCAAAGAGGAAATAAAAAAATACCTAGAAACAAATGACAATAAATACACGACGACCCAAAGCCTATGGGATGCAGCGAAAGCAGTTCTAAGAGGGAAGTTTATAGCTATAAAAGCCTACCTAAAGAAACAAGAAAAATCTCAAGTAAACAATCTAACCTTACACCTAAAGAAACTAGAGAAAGAAGAACAAACAAAACCCAAAGTTAGCAGAAGATAATAAATCATAAAGATCAGAGCAGAAATAAATGAAATAGAAACAAAGAAAACAATAGCAAAGATCAATAAAACTAAAAGCTGGTTCTTTGAGAAGATAAACAAAATTGATAAGCCATTAGCCAGACTCATCAAGAAAAATAGGGAGAGGACTCAAATCAATATAATCAGAAATGAAAAGGGAGAAGTTACAACAGACACCGCAGAAATACGAAGCATCCTAAGAGACTACTACAAGCAACTTTATGCCAATAAAATGGACAACTTGGAAGAAATGGACAAATTCTGAGAAAGGTATAACCTTCCAAGACTGACCCAGGAAGAAACAGAAAATATGAACAGACCAATCACAAGCAATGAAATTGAAACTGTGATTAAAAATTTTCCAACAAACAAAAGTCCAGGACCAGATGGCTTCACAGGTGAATTCTATCAAACATTTAGAGAAGAGATAACACCTATCCTTCTCAAACTCTTCCAAAAAATTGCACAGGAAGGAACACTCCCAAACTCATTCTATGAGGCCACCATCACCCTGATACCAAAACCGGACAAAGACACTACAAAGAAAGAAAATTACAGACCGATATCACTGATGAATATAGATGCAAAAATCCTCAACAAAATACTGGCAAACAGAATCCAACAACACATTAAAAGGATCATACACCATGATCAAGTGGGATTTATCCCAGGGATGCAAGGATTCTTCAATATACGCAAATCAATCAATGTGATACACCATATTAACAAACTGAAGAAGAAAACCATATGATCATCTCAATAGATGCAGAAAAAGCTTTTGACAAAATTCTCAGTTTTTTTAACTTATGTACTGCAAATTGTTTATTTTTTTGTTAGCTGAACCTTTGTTGTTCCTTCGTTTCATATTGAGGGAAACACTGCCAAATCCAATATCATGAAGCTCTTGTCCTGTATCTTCTTCTAAGACATTTTATTTTATTAGGTCTTACATTTAGTTTCTTGATACGTTTTCATTAATTTTTGCATATGATGTTAGGTAAGGGTCCATCTTCCTTCTTTTGCATGTTGACCACAAAACTTCTCAGCACCATGTGTTGAAAATACTATCCTTTCTACCGTGAAAAATCTTGGCAATTTGTCAAAAATCATTTGGCCATATATCAGGGTTTATTTCTGGGTTTTCTAGTCTATTCTATTGGTCTTGAATAAGGGAGAAAATAGTATAACCTATCCAGGTTGATGAAGAACATAAAGAAAGACCAGGAATGAGAATTAGGAGGGCAATATAAAACAGCAGGGAGTAAAAGACAGTGTGAGAGAAGATCTTGCATTTGCGAGTTCATGGAAATAGGATCATGCTAAAACCACTAAACGCCTGACTTTGAACAATACGGTAAATGTGCCAGCAAGAAACATAACACTTACCCATCTCTTGGAAATATAGTATGGGCATAAAGATAAACTACACACAAATATATTAAAAAGGGAAGGGTTTTCATGGTGTGAGAATATTGTGGCATTTGAAATACAATTTACTTCTGTTCTACCATTGTCTCTAAAATTTATCAAAGTGTATATACAAGCAATTCCAATTCCGGTAATGTGCTTGACAGGTTTATATATGAACTTCAGTAGAGCAGTAAATGTACATTCATAGTAGGACTGTTCCCTAAACCAAAAAACAAAACACAAAAACTGCAAAGACTAGAGTTCACTTTGTCAACACACATACAGATGCAATGATGGTTAACGGTCCTAAAACAGAAGGTGAGCATGGGTGCAAGAGGTTAATCCCCAGGCTGGGGTGGGGTGCAGAGTTTGAGGGTAACACAAGTAGAAAAGGCTTTTGTCCTATCCTTGATTTTTGAGGTATGGAAATTCACAGGTCACTACCTTCATTTCAAACTGAATGAATGCACTATTCAATTTTTTTAAACAGGCGAAGTAAACATGAGTGATAATAAATTTCAAACTGTCGCTAATCAAATAAGATACTAAGAAAACTTAAATAATATGATTTAAGAATGAAGTAGAGAGATTGTCCAACATGGTAGCATTCAAAGACCCAGAGCTTGATGCCTCTCATGGGCACACCAAAGTCACAACTGTTTACAGAACAGCAATTGATGATAAAGGCCGGGACCTACCATAAAAGATGTTTTACAGCTAAAGATATAAGGAAGGCACCTCGACAAGACAGAAAGGAAGGGCAAAATCTCAATATTGTCAAGACCCATACCACCAAGTGGGTGGCCCACAAATGGGAGAATAATTACAATTTCAGAGGTGCTCCCAGGTAGCAAGGGGTATGAAGCCAACATCAGGCTCCCAAGCCCAGGGATCCTGTTCTGGAAAGAAGAGTTCCTAGAAAGTTGGGCTTTGAAGACCAGTAGTGCTTATTTTCCAGAGAGCCTGAGGGTTGTGGGAAATAGAGATTCCACTCTTAAAAGATGCTCACAAAATCCCACATGATCTGAGAATCAGAACAGAAGCAGTCATTTGAAAGGATCCCGGGTCACACCTACCTCCTGATCTTGGAGAGTCTCCCAGAGAGGCAAGAGGCAACTACAGCACAGCCTCAGGGACAGAGACACTGGCAGGAGCCATTCACGAGAGCTCCTTCTATCTCGTGGACGCTGGTACCAGCAAGTGTAATTTCAGAATCCTCCCTATAGCTTATCAGGCTCAGGACCGAGCCCCACCCATTTCCACCAGACTATAGACACAAGTACTAGGATGCTGCAGGCCAAGCAACTAACTGAGCAGGGGCATAGCCCCATCCACCAGCAAACAGGCTGCCTTCGGATCCTCTCAGTGCACAGCTGCCCCTGGACATGGGTCCAGCCACCAAAAGCCCCAGGACCAGCCTTCACACCTCAGTGGACAGGTACCAGTCCCAGAGTCCCTGGCCCCTCGGACAAGTGAGCCTGCTCTGGCCTTGGAGTCAGCCTCACCGTCGGCAGGTGATAACTGCACAGGGACTGGATCGAGCTTGGACCTACCTAACAGCAAACCTGCTCTAGCAGTGGGATCAGCCTCATACACCAACAGGCACACACCAGCTCCAGGAATACCACAGCCCAGCAGCCTGTGTAACCAGGCCACTTAATTGAAGGCCAGAAACAGCCATGGACTCAGCTGGGTCCTGTCCCTGCCCATCAGAATGCCAACACAAGGTTAGGGATACCCCCGACCCTGCAGAGAGCTGTGTCAGGAACAGTGATCCAACACCAACTCTGTGGCTCCTGGGCCCTGCAGCCAGAACGCAGAACCTGTCTCTTCCTCCCAGTAGCCAGCATAGCCCCAGAACCAGTGACTGGGCACTAGCCCTGATATCACCTGGACTGCAATTCTACCCATAAGTGAACCAGCACCAGATTTGGTGTCCCCCAGAGTTGTGCAGCCAGCTTCCTTATGATTTAGTCTCACCAAGCAGCACAGACAGCCTCCATACAAGGCAGAGCCTGGCAAACAAGCAGTCTGGGGGCAGCCAAGCCTACCAGACTACCCACCACAGCAGAAGAGCCCAAGCAGCCCACATAGGGGGTACACCTAGAATATATAGCTCTAGTGACCAGGGGAGAGGGGCCTGCTGGGACCCATAGGACAGCTCTTACAAAAGGCCACTTCCCCAAGGTCAGGAAATGTAACGAACCTACTACACACATAGCAATGAAAACAGGAAGTTAAGAAAAATGAGGTGTCAGAGAAACACGATCCAAATGAAGGACCAAGATAAGAATTCAGAAGAAGATCTAAGTGAGGTGGAGATAGCCAATCTCCTCAACAAAGGGTTCAAGGTAATGACTGTAAAGATGATCAAAGAACTCAGGAGAAGAATGGACGACCAGAGCAAGAAGTTAGAATTTTTTTTAAAAGAGTTAGACCATTAAAGAACAACAAAACAGAGATGAGGAATACAATAACTGAAATGAAAAATACATTAAAGGAAACTACTGTAGACTAAATGATACAGAGGAATGAATCAGAAAACTGAAGGACAGAGTACTGGCAATCACTGAAGATGAACGGTAAAACAATAGATTAAAATGAAATGAAGAAAGTTGAACAGACTTGTGAAACAACATCAAGTGTACTAATATTTGCAGTATACTGGTCCCAGAAGCAAAAAGGAAAGAGAAAGCAGTGTAGAACATCCCTGAAGACATAAGAGTTGGAAACTTCCCTAACCTGGGAAAGAAAACAGACATCCAAGTCCAGTAAACACAGTAAGGCCAAAACAGGATCAACCCAAAGAGGACCACACCAAGACTCATTGTAATTAAAATGGAAAAAAAAAATTAAGATAAAAAGACACTATTAAAAGGAGCAAAGGAAAAGCAACAAGTTACAAACATGGGAAATTGCCTAAAGTTATCTGCTGACTTTTCACGATAACCTCTGCATGCCAGAAGGGAGTGGCATGGTATATTTAAAGTCATGAAAGGGAAAAGCCTATAAGCAAAAATACTCTACCCAGCAAGGCTCTCCTTCAGATTTGATGGTGAGATCTAAAGTTTTACAGAGAAGCAAAACTAAAAGAGCTCAGCATCGCCAAACCAGCTTTCTGAGAAATCTTTAAGGGGCTTTTCTAAGTGAAAAAGAAAAGGTCACGATTGAAACATAAAAATTAGGAAAGGAAACTTACTAAAGGAAAAACCTCATTGGTTAAGGCAAATATTCAACAAAGGTAGTAAATCAACCATGGACACAGCTAATAGGAAGGATGAAAAAAAAAAACAGTAATAAAATCATCTATATTCACAATAAGAAGTTAAGGGACACACAAAACAAGTAGATGTAAAATATAAGGTCAAATTCAGTAACTGTGGGGGAGCAGAGTAACAATGCAGGGTTGTTAGTGTCCATGTGAAATTAAGAGCACAGCAACTTAAATAATCTCTCTCTCACACACACACACAAAACTGAAAGAAATCCAAACATAATATTAAAGATAGTCCTCACATCACAGATGAAAGGAATAAAAGGGGAAGAAAGGAACACTGAAGAAATTAAAGAGGGATTCTAAAATTACCCAAGACAAATGAAAATGAACACACAATGGTCCAAAATCTATGGGACAGAGCCAACACAGTTCACAGGAGGAAGTTATAGTGATACAAGCTTATTCTTAGGAATCAAGAAAAATATCAAATAAACAACCTAACATTACACCTGAAGGAATTAGAAAAAGAAGAAAAAACAAAACTCAAAGCTGTCAGAAAGAAAAATTAAGAAAACTATACCATATGCAATGACATCAAAAAGAACAAGATACCTAGGAATAAACACACCTAAGCAGGTAAAAGACATGTGCTCAGAAATCTATCAGCCATTGGTGAAAGAAGTTGAAGACAACACAAAAAGGTGGAAAAATATAGCATGTGCATGGACTGGAAGAATTAATACTGTTAAAATAACCATACTACCAAAGACAATCTACAGATTTAATGCAATCCCTATCAGAATACCAAAGCATTTCCACAGAACTTGAAAAAGTAATTTTAAAATTTGTATAGAAACACAAAGACCCCAAATAGCCAAACAATCTTGAGAAAGAACACAGCTGGAGGCATCACGCACCTTGACTTCAGACTATACTGCAAAGCGACAGTAATCAAAGAGAAAGGTACCAGAGCAAAAACAGACACAAAGATCACTGGAATAGAATAGAGATCCCAGAAATAAGCCCACACACTTATATTTAATTGATTTATGACAAAGCAGGCAATGTGGGGAAAAAACTGTCTCTTCAATAAGTGGTACGGGGAAAACTGGTCAGCTACATGGAAAAGAATAAAATTAGATTATTTTAGCACACCATATATAAAATAAATGCCAAACTGAATAAAGACCTAAATGTAGGGCCAGAAACCATAAGACCCTTAGAGGAAAATATAGAACATTCTTCAACATAAATGATAGCAACAGTTTTAGGTTCAGTCTACTAAGGCAAATGAAACAAAAGCAAAAATAAACAAATGGGACTTCACTAAACTTAAAAGATTTTGCACAGCAAAGGAAACCAAAGACAAAATGAAAAGACAACCTGCTGAGGCAGAGACAATATCTGCACATGATAAGAAGTTAACATCAAAAAACATGACCAAGAAAGGGTTCATATCTAAACTACAGAAACAGCACATACAACTCAATATCAAAAAAACACCCAAAATCTTTTTTAAAAAAATGAGAAGACCTAAATAGACATTTTTTCCAAGGAAAAACTACATATAGACAGCCAGAACTCACAAAGATGCTAAACATAGCTAATCGGCAGTAAAATGCAAATCAAAACTATGAGATATATCACCTCAGTCTTGTCAGAATGGCTGTCATCAAAAAGATCACAAATAACAAAGGTTAGTGAGGATGTGGAGAAAGGGAAACTCTTGTACACTCTTGATGTGAATGTGAAGTAGTACAGCTACTGTGGAAAGCAGAATGGATGTTCCACAAAAAACTAAAAATAGAACTACCATAATATCCAGCAATTTCACTGTTGGGTATATCAGAAGAAAACAAAAACACTATTTCAAAAAAAAAAATAACTGCACACCAATGTTCATAACAGTGTTATTTGCCATAGCCAAGATATAGAGTCAAACTAAATGTTCATCAATAGCTTAGTGGATAAAAAAGATTTTTTATGATGACTTCAGCAAAAAATGAAATTTTGCCATTTGCAAGAACATGGATGGATTTGGAGGGTATTATGCTTAGTAAAATAAGCCGCAGAGAAAACAAGCATGGCATGTTATGAGAAAAAAAGCATGGCATGTTATGAGAAAACAAGCATGGTGTGTTATCAGTTACACGTGGCATCTAAACAAATTGAACACAACAACAACAAAAAAACAGACTCACAGATTAAAGAACAGACTAGTGGTTACCAGCAGGGAGAGATAGGGTGGAGGAGCAAAATAGTGGTAGGAGATTTTGAGGTACAATCCACTATGTATAAAATCAATAATCTACAGTGATGTACTGTATAGCATGGGGAATATAGCCACTCTTTTATAATAACTATAAATGGAGAAGAACCTAAACATTTATGGATCACTATGCTGTACCTCTGAAACAAATATAATAATGTAAATTAACTACAGATCAATAAAATATAAAGTAAGAAACAATAAAGGGGAGACACAGATTATTAGATAGAAATCAATTAAATAAACACAAGTTTTGGAAATCAAGGAATTAAAAAACAACACGTAAGACACAACATTGGCATTTAAAGTGTACAATCTATTCATTTAAAAGAAATCATTTAAGTGGTAAAAAATGGTACCCATTCTCACAATTTTGTATATCTACGATAAATTATTATCTACAAAAATATGTTACAAATATTCACTCAAAAAGAAAGAGAAGATTGGGATAAACCCATTTTAGTATACAAATTTAATATCAAAGTCTCTATGTAAAATTGATTTGAATAAGTTCTGTTAGCCACTTCTAGTTTCTTTGTGATGTAAAATCTTTTAAAGCATAAAAATCAGCCTTTCTACATTATTCCATTAGACATACATAGAAGTTAAAAGAAATGAGAAGACAGAACAATCAACCAGGAAGGTGAATTTACTGAGAAACTGTCATTCGTTCTCCCTCCTCCTTTTCTTTTCCTCCTTTTCCAGGTCTCTTTCGGTTCCGATCAAGAGAAATCTTGAGAGTTCTGAGAATATTTCTTTGAGGGCTTCAAATCACCATACCTACATCCTCTGCCACAACTACACACACGGGAACAAAAATAAACCTCTGCTATCTACTCATGTAGGAGGGATTCATGCAAAATAAACTCCTACATGGAGACCAACAGGTGAGTTTTCTACCTGTTCTTTATAATGTCTTTCCATTATAGTAAATCCCACACATTATGAGGAAGAAACGGTTATGTGAGCTATTCCGTAAAGTCAAAAAACTTGCATTCATTTCAAGTACCTGGTGATCATAGGGTACAACCAGGGAAGGTGCCAGCCCCCTTGGGGGGAGGGGCGGTGAATGGGCTCCCGCACCCATGCACCTCCTGATGTACAGATTCTGGAGAAACAAAGGGCGGTCACACCGCAGTCAGCCTGTCAGGCTGTCGGGCCACTGGGCAACCCGACCAGCCTGGAAGTGCCCCATTAGTTTGCTGAAAGCAAAACTCTGTCCCCCCTGTGAAGCCAGGCAATTTGGGTCAGAGAGTCAGAGGAGACCAGTAATCAACTCCTCCTCTCTGCTCACCTCCTTGGGGTTACAGCAACCCCATCTCCAAACCCAAATCTGACCCTGGAGTGCCAAACTGGGAGTGGCAGGTGGGCTCTGCCGGTGCTTCAGCGCCCTCTGGAGGTTGTCTGCTCTAATGGCAACTCTCAGCCCTTCCTCCTCCTCCTTCCCTAGTCCTGGGGGCTGCCTTGGCCTCCTGCAGCTGCTGGCCTGAATTCATTCTTCTTTTTTCTCCAATTACAATGAAGTGTCTTACAGACGTCTGGAATCTCTTGAAGAAGGAAGATCTTTTAACCAATACACCTTAACCGTGAGAAGTTGATTTCAAGAATGAACCTGAAGTACTGTATTTTTCTCCTGATGATTCCAAGGAGAGACAGCGCAAGTTTTCTAAATCATAAGAAAAACCAAGGTAAATATGATATTCTGAGCCAGAGATGAAAAAGCAGTTTTTAGCAGCCCCTCCTCATATCATATGACCGGGATTTAAATGAATCAACTGCCACTGGTTTTTAAATCACATGACCCAACTTTAAATCCATCAGCTGCTTCCCCTGTAACTCACGTGACTTGGCTTTGAATAGTAAGAAATGCAGAGGTATAAAAATGATGTTCTGAACAATAAATGGAAAGACAACATTTTAGAAAGTTTTTTTTTTTCCTTTTCGAATGGACCATTCATTGCCTACAGAATAAAGGATTCCCTTGTGGATTTCTTGAACTGTAAACACATACATTGTCTCCGTTGGCTTGATTGACTTAGATTTTGGGTTTTTTTTTGTTGTTGTTGTTAACATCTTTATTGGAGTATAATTGCTTTACCTTGTTGTGTTAGCTTCTGCTGTATAACAAAGTGAATCAACTATTCATATACATATATCCCCGTATCCTCTCCCTCTTGTGTCTCCCTCCCACCTTCCCTATCCCACCCCTCTAGGTGGTCACAAAGCACTGAGCTGATCTCCCTGTGCTATATGCAGCTGCTTCCCAATAGCTATCCATTTCACCTTTGGTAGCGTATATATGTCCATGCCACTCTCTCACTTCATCCCAGCTTACCCTTCCCCCTCCCTGTGTCCTCAGGTCCGTTCTCTACATCTACGTCTTTATTCCTCTGCAGCGACTCCTGCTAGGGACGGATACTTCCTTTTATGCTCAGGGAAATCCCCTAGTTTGAATATGATTTGAGTTTGATCCTGTGAAACCATCAGAACTTCCCACCAGAGATAAATGAGGAGATTCTGGCCTTTATTAGTATGCATGATGAACACGGGTGTCCTGGCTGTACTTGCCAACCCTCCTATTTTACCCACCTATTTTTATCCACCTTCCTCCCTGTGAGTACCTTTGACCAACCCTGAGTTCAGACTCCTGACCTATTACAGTGACTTTGTCAGCCTTTCTTTAAAAAATGGACAGGTAATAAAACGAATTTAACCTAGAAGCAGCAGCTCAGTAAGGGAAATAAAATCATCAGAAGTTATCTAATCACAGCCACAGCCATCCAGGGCTCTGTCTTACCTGCTGGGTCATAAGAATGGGACCTTCCTAAACTTGAAGGGCATCCAATCAAATAAGTAAAGGTCTGCTCACCTCTGGCTCTTGGAGGGATTGCTAGGCAGCCTACCCAGTGTATACTAACTGCAAAACACTGTCATGGTTGTGAAACACCTATGTTCCAGGAAAGCTTTTTGGGGTGCATGGGGAAGGTTTCTTTTTGACATCAAGCAAAAAATAAATCACCAAGCTCTTTGAGCACAGGGATTCTTAAGAGGGCAGTAGAAGGAAGGAATGGGCAGAAAAGACGATCTCCAATGAAGTGAAGGCCGTTTTTCCAAAAGAGTAGGATTTAGTCTCAGTTTAAGGAGAACACTTTTAAATAGCTGGGACAGCTCCAAACTGCGGTTTAGGGAACGAGTGCTTCAAAAGAACAGTGCTTTAAAAGTCCTGGCAAGGCAGCAAGAGGATGAAGAGTTGGTTTTGCATAGTTTTGAACACAGGAGTAAAGAAGCAGAGGCATCTCTGACTAAAAGGCCCTGAGATCCTATGGCATCAATGGGTCAGTTGCAGGGGCAGGGGGGGTGGGGGGGCGATATTTCTCTCTCAACATCTCCCAGGGCAGCCACCCCTCCCGACCCCACACCCCCACTCCCTTCACCCTTCCTCCCTCCACTGTTGGGTCCCCAGGGACAGCACTTTTCAAGCTGGAGCCCTCAGGCACCATCTCTGCAGTCTGGATTCTTCCTGGAGCCTGGCAAGTTCTGGGACAGGAAGGCGGGTCTGCAAGGCCGCTGCGTTGCAGTCGGACCTGGAGGCTTGGAGGGGAACTGGAGCCCTGAAGCCCACCCACGTCCTTGAAGCCGAGGGAGGAACACATCCTCCTAACAGTACTTCTCAGGGGTCAGCGTGCTCCCCACCCGACGGTGATCCATACTCACTTGAGGCAGCAAGGACTGCCTCTAACTGGCCCCCTCGATTCCGCCTTAAGGGTCCTCGCACATGTGTGATAGCGCAGGCCCCGGATCTCTTTAGTCAGCTGAGGCCAGTGCTGCCGGCATCCCTCCAGTCCCATCCCCCAGCCCCTCCCTCTGGGACTGTATCTAATAGAAGAAAGAGCACAGAGGAATTGGCTGAATCAAGGGACCTGGGAGCCTGGGTATGAGTTTCAAGACCGAGAACCTAAGGCGCAATTACATATTATTGGGAACTCTTGTGGAGTGTGTGTGTGTGGGGGGGGAGGTTAGGAGGCTGAGAGGCTGAGTCGACCTGGTGAGTCCAGCCCCAGGACACCACACAGCCCTGTCCCCCTTTCCCTGCCATCAGACAAGGGGTGCCGCAACTCCAGCCAGGACTCTGCACTTCCCCCTCCCTGATTCTCCAGAAGAGCAGGTGGCCCCCCTCTGAGGGCAGGGGCAAGACAACGGACCAAGTCCCCCTGCACTAAGGCGCTACTGGAATCTCTTCCTGAACAGCAGTGCTGGCTTGGAGCGAACCCGTGCACCGCCAAAGTTGGTCTCGTCCTGCAGCTGAGGGACGCAGGCTTTAAGTCAGCTGCCTTGGCTTTAAATCAATCAGTCCCCCCTTTAAATCAGGTGACCCGACTTTAAATCACTGTGTGCCCCTCAAGCCTGACACTTCAAAAGTTGGGAACTTCACTTTGATCCCAGCACCTCACACAGCTGAATGCACACTGTAGTCACCCCCAAGCCTGGCTTAGAGGCAGGATATAAGGTAAGGGGATGGGTTGCACACATGGTGAGGAGGGTGCACTTCATGTACCAGAAGGGTCCAGGTACTCTGGGTACAGCAAGCAGTGCACGATACAGCAGCTCCCTGGCAAAGCTGGTGATGCACAGGGGGAGCAGGCACACCCAGGCACGCAGAGGTTCCAGGCCGGGAGCTGGGGCACAGCCAGCCGGGAGGGTGTGAAAGCCGAGGATCTGAGCCTTCTTGAGAAAGGCAGACACAGAGGATGGATGAGAAACAAAGACCAGATGAAACATGGATTTGAAAAGCACACCCTGCTCTTGAAATTGGGGTGGGGTCACCCCAGATTTGAGTCTTCTTACTCCCCAGTACCTAGTGCCTTGGCATTTGCCCAATTACTTGTAAAATGTGACTGATAATATCTAAACCATAGAATACTGCATTTGGAGTGGTTTTGCATGTTTATGTTTCTATAGTGGAATAATCTTTTCTACAAGAAAAATGTACACAATCTGAAATAAATTCAAACCCCTCTTTAGCAAGTACTATATCGGACTTCCCTGGTGGCGCAGTGGTTAAGAATCTGCCTGCCAAGGCAAGGGACATGGGTTCGAGCCCTGGTCAGGGAAGATCCCACATGCCGCGGAGCAGCTAAGCCCATGTGCCACAACTACTGAGCCTGCAGACCACAACTACTGAAGCCCGCGTGCCTAGAACCGGTGCTCCACAACAAGTGCAGCAAGAGAAGCCACCACAATGAGAAGCCCGCGCACCGCAACAAAGACTAGCCCCCGCTTGCCACAACTAGAGAAAGCCTGTGCATAGCAACGAAGACCCAACGCAGCCAAAAACAAATTAATTAATTAATTAGTTAACTATTTTAAAAAAGTACTATATCCTTCTGTACAGCTTCTCTGGGAAGAACAGAGAGATGGCGTAGGAGAGTGAGAAAGACCAATATTTAGTGCACATCTCTCATGCAGGTGCTCTGCTGGCTCAGATAGATTTATCCCCACTTTACGAACGAGGAAATAGTCTCAGAGAGGTTTAGTAATTTTCCTAAAGCCAAACAGCTATGGAGTGGCAGAACCAAGATCTGAACCAAGTCTGTTACCTTCAAAGCCTAAGTCCTCATCACAGCAAAACTCAATTAATATTTACATTTATCGAATTACATTGCAACCTGGAGAGTTCTTGACACAATCCTGAATAAGAGTGAGAAAGAAAGAAATAACATTGTTCCTACAGTCAACCCAAATTTTTGGAGCAGCTGCTAGATGCCTGGCCCTTTTTGGGGTTCAGCAGTGAACAAGACAGGAAGAGTCCTGCTTTCATGAACCACGTAGTGGGGAGGAGAGACGGGTGCAACTTGGGTGAGGAATTTCACCTTGCTGGACCTCTGTTTTCTCATCTGGAAAATGGGATGGGTGTTCCTCATTTTCTGGGATTGTCCAGACCTCACATTCTCTGATTCCATAAGAAGCATTTGTTTTCCTGTTTCTTTAAAATTCATTCAGGCTGTGAGCTGTGATGAATGTTGTTAGCTGCTCCCCAAATCACTCTATTCCCACCCTTTTCCTGTGATCAGGTCTTTCCCGAAACATGACTCACAGTCAGTCAAGTCACAGAACCTAAGGGGCACCCAGCAGAAAAATTCCAACCCTTGCTTCCCAGGAGCTCTGCGGTCTACCTACCAGGTAAACTTAACTCACCTGGCACAGGGTGGCCATCCCTGGTTTCACATCAACATGATCTCAGGCACAAACCTTGTTTTTCCATTTTGTCTTTAAGTTACTTGTTGAAACAACTGCACAAATATGACACAGATATAAAATCAGGCATCTTCTGCCCCCAGTGCCTACTAATAAATGATTTTCTGCCACTTTAATGATAAAAATAGAACATTTCAACATTCTGCTACCCTTATTATTTGTCATTTTTGTTGATATTTCTATTGACTACATCTTTCAATATTTTAACAATGGAACATTTATTTAGGTTGTTCCAGACCCAGCCTTTAGTGGTAAAGGTTTTGTTGTTATATTTCTATTATGTTTCCTTTAAAAATCATTATCCTATTTAAATGGATTAAGTCAATTCTATAGGCATTTATCTTATGATATTGATGAAATTGATACATAGAGGGCAGTAGTACAAGTTGATTGGACTTGAGAACCTCTATTAGCACAGTTAAGTATAAATATTATCTATATGTAAACCAAAGTACAAGACGGGTGAGATTCTCTGACTTTTTTTCAATGTCTGCCCCTCAAGCCTGTGAGAAATGGAATAATTCTTGCCCTATCAGTAAACAAAGGATGTCACAGTCTTCAGCACTTGCAGCCCTCCAATGTGAGCCGGCGGGCCCTGAGGCACTCAGGATATGCAAATACAGAATGCAGGCCCCAGAGAGCTGAGGTGCATATCAAAGGAAGGATTTCAGTGAGCCCAAGCAAAGAAAAGCGCTGCATTCCTCACCTTGGGAGAGCTGGTTTTCCTTAGTTAACAATCACCTTTTGATGTTCCCCATTACCTGCGCCAGTCCCCTGCCCTGTCCCCTCCCCCCAGTACTTTAACTCAGGGAGGAAGGAGTGCAGAGGGACTTGACTGAATAAGGGGCCTGCGCGCCTCGGGAGGAGTTTTCAGCCGCTTTCCCCGCAGTCGGGAGGAGGGGTGCTGACGCTGCAGCCGGACCCTGCGCCTCCCTTGCCCCGTTTGCCCTCAGGACGCTCAGGCCGACCCCCTCCCCACGCCCACCAGGCCTCGCGAGCCAGGCCGAGGGCAGGGGCGAGAGGAGGGACCGAAGTTCCCGGGGACCAGAGGCTGGGGGCCGCTCTTTCTGCACAGCAGCGGCGGGTGGCAGCGAACCCCTGCCCCTCAGAAGCTGGTCTTGTGCTGCCGCCCGGGCACCGGACCAGGCGGAGGGTCGGCGCCCACTTACCCGGCCCGCCGTCCCCGCGTCTGTCACGGCTTCGGCCGCCGGGGCACCTCCAGAGCCGGCAGCCTCAGTGAGGTCGCCCTCCCCTCGGGCTCCGGGGCAGTTCCGTGATGGCGGAGGGAAGAGACCCCGCCCGAGCCGGGAGTTCCAGCCCTGAGGAAACGCGGGCTCTGTTCAGCGCGCAGTGGGTGGGACCGCTCTGCCCCGAGGCCTTCCGGGAGGGAGCGGGGCGGCGGGGGAGGGAGCCGCCAGGAGCGCAGGGCCCCGTCGGGGGTCCTGGAGGGGCGGCCCGGCCTGGGGGCCACGCCCACTGTGGCCGCAGCCCAGGTCTTTTTCCTGGAATCCTACACGAAAAAGTTAGAAAGATACACAGTCTATGGTAAATATTCACAAATAATTGTTGCTGCTGTGCCCACTATTCTATTAAAGGTGTAAAATCCATAAAACACTTTAAGTTCAAAATTAAATATGAATTTTTACCTTTCTAATTATGTCTCTGATATTCACAGTTGTGGTTAATGAATCAGAGACTGTGGCATCACTAGTTAAAAATGAGCTTGTTAAAAAAATAGAACTCAGGCCCACCGGACCTACTGAATCACAATCTGCACTTTTACAATCTCCCCAGTGTACTTGTGTACCCATGAATAGTTGAAAGGTACATTTCTACCTCGACATGTCTTTTCTGTATGAGAAATACACACATTTTATCCAGTTTGATATAAATAAAACACTCAAAAATGCATATGCCTGTGTTGAAACCATCATTTTATCATTTCTTTTCCAGACAAGTATGGTCTCTATACTGGTGTTGTGGATCACATGCCATACTCTTTTCTTGTAGTTAGAAATAAGGTAGAGAAAGTTACTTTGTAAAAAAAATATATATATATATATATATATTAGTGGATAATTGAAGACACTCTTCTAAATTAAAACCTTCTCTTAACTTGCTGTTTTCTTCTTGGGTCATATTATGAACTCTTCCCGTGGCCCCATGGCATGTGCACTTTTAATTTCAGGGACTGCTGACATTCCAGAATGTGGACATAGATTTCTGTCAAGAGGAGTGAGAATGCATGGACCAGGATCAATGGGAATTGTACAGGGATGTGATGTTAGAGAAGTATAGGAACCTGCTCTCCTTGGGTGAGGATACCTTCCTTCCAGAATTCCTTATCCAACCACAGGGTTTGGAGTCCTTCATTTGTAGAATGTCTCCTGGAATTTCTGCTTCCTACAAAGGGTTTCAGATTGCAACGTTTCAGGAAAGATTGGGAGTTTGTGGGTATAATTTTTCTTATTCTTTTAAAATTGCAGCCTACCTTTTAATATACTTTGTAAGTGCTTGGGATGTGTCTATATGAACTGTGTACTATATGCTTCTGTTATAGTCCTTACAATATTTTAGTGTCTTATTTTCTGTAACCATTTTCCATGGATTCTTTGGGCTTAAGGTATATTAAAAGGGAGACTGCGATTCTGGGACTTCCCTGGTGATGCAGTGATTAAGAATTCGCCTGCCAATGCAGGGGACCCGGTTCGATCCCCGGTCTGGGAAGATCTCACGTGCCACGGAACAACTAAGCCAGTGGGCCACAACTACTGAGTCTGCACGCCACAACTACTGAAGCCGGTGTGTCTTGAGCCCGTGCGCCATTTATTTTTTGGAGAATAAAACCACTTCTGAGTGATTAAAATTTAGGCCAGCTAGTCAAGATGCTTTATCACCTGTTCTTCTAAAACACTGATCAATGGAACAACTTTTACTAGGGATAACAGTGTAATTGTACTCTGGAGTTCATATGGGCAATATGGTTTATGACCTTGATGCTGGATCACGACATTTCAACGGTATAACTGCTATTAATTGTCTGTTTGTTCAACGATTAAAGTCTCACGTGATCTGAGTTCAGACTGGAGTCATCCTGGTTGGTTTCTGTCCATTGCAGATTTCTTCCAGTATGAAAGGACAAGAGCAATACGGCTTACTTTACAAAATGTCTTCAAACTAAATTTTGATATAATCTACATTCAATTAATTTATACATACCCTACTGTAGAACAGGGTTCGTTACGGTGGCAGAGCCTGGTAATTATGTAAAACTGAAACTTTTTCTGCACTGGTTCAAGTCTTCTTCCTAAGAATATGTTTATAATCAACATTCTTTCACAAATTACCCAATTTAATTCACCATAGCATTCCTCATATTAACTAAATGGAAAATCCTAGGCTATATACAAATCCAGAAAGGGCCAAAAATCATCAGCCCCCATGGATGATTACAACCCATTGCTGAGGCATTCAAATTACTTATTAAAGAACCACTATGTCCATCAACATCATCAATTTATATATTATTGCCCCAATGCTAGCCTTAACCCTGGCTCTCACAACATGAATTCCTCTTCCCATATCTTATCTACTAATTAGTATAAATGTAGGCATATTATTTATATTAGCCATATCACACCTAGCCATTTATTCCATCCTCAGATCCGGATGAACTTCACATTCAAAATACTCACTCACTGGAGCTCTAGGAACAATAGCACAGACAATCATCTCATATGAAGTAATGTAGCAGTTATTCTATTCTCAGTCTTACTGATAAATGGATCATTTACACTTTCAACAGTAATTATTACACAAGAACACCTGTGACTGATTTTCTCCTGACCCCTACCCAGAATTTGATTATCTCCGCAGTAGCAGAAATCCAGTGAAGCCCCACTTGATTTAACAGAAGTAGAATCAAAACCTGTATATGTCTTCAATGTAGAAAATGTAGCAGGCCCATTCACCCCGTCCCTCCTAGAGAATATGTCAATTTCCCTATAATAAACATTTCCGCAGCAATCTATTTTTAGGAGCATTCGACAATCCCTAGGTGCCAGAATTATAGATTCTTTCATCTTGTAAATATAGTTTTTTTTAAAAAATAATTTTTATAGTTTTACTACCTTTAAACAAAATGTACTCCATTGCTGTCGAATATTCCTTCATAGGAGCGTGCATGGTTCATTTCTGCATCCGCCTGTGATGGCCTTCAGGTTCTTTCAGGTTTGGCTCCTGTGGCTGCGAGTCCATGTCCGTGTGTCCTGGTGCAGGGCTGGTGGGTTTGTGTTCAACTGGGAGGAGCACTGTGGGTCTCTGTGCAGGGACTTCGCTATCTGAGGCCCGATTGTTTCAGAACTGGTTGCATCCCCCCGTTGCGTACCAGGCTTTCCATTGCTCCACATCCTGCTGATATTTGATACTATGTCTTTCATGTCTGCCATTCTGGTAGGTGTATGCACAGTAGTTTTCTTATGGCTTTAATCCCTCTGTTGTTAGTGAAGTTGTGCATCTTGTGGTATTCATGGACTATTTCCTGTTGTTTTTTAAAAAAGTTTTAAAAATTGTGGTCAGATATACATAACATAAAATTTACTATCTTAACCATTTTTAAGTGCACATTTCAGGGTCAAGAAGTAATTCACACTGTTGTGCAATCCTGACCACCATCATCCTCCAGAACTTTTTCATCTTGCAAAATTGAAACAGTCCCCATTAAACACTCACTCCCCATTGTCCCTCCCTCAGCCCCTGGCACTCAACATCCTACTTTATGTCTCTATGTTTCCGACTGCTCTAGGGGCCTTGTATGAGTGGATCAAGCACTGTTTGTTTTTTTGTGTCTAGCTTACATCACTGAGCATAATGCCCTCATGGTTCATCCCTGCTGCAGCCTGTGTCAGAATTGCCTTCCTTTTTAGGCTGAATAGCATTCCCTTGTATTGATGGACCGTGTTTTTCTTCCCCATTCATCCATTAGTGGACACATGTAATATCTACGTTCATTTCTCCTGTCCTAATATTTGTGGAATAACATCAGAAAGTCCTATGAGTCAAAAGTCATTTGCCATTAACTTTTTTCTTAAACTTTTTGTTGTGAAAAACATCAAGGCTAAGAAAAGGGAAAAATACATGTCAGCTTCACTTGTGTTCAGGAATTAATGCTTTACGGATTCACTTTATTCCCTGTGTGTGTGCTATGCGTGTGCATGTGCCTGTTTGCATACATATGCTGTGCATGTGCATAGGTATGTGCACTTGCACACATTAGTGTGTGCATGGGCATATGCGTGCATGTGTGTTCACATGCTAGTGTGTGAATATATTTGTGCTGTGCACATGCATATGTTTGTGTGTGTGCTGTGCCTGCCTGTGCGCACACCTGTGTGTTTGCTGGAACCACTTGCAAGTTGGTTGCAGACTGAATTGTGCCCCAGATATATCCGCACGCAGCTGCTCTAACAATCCTGCGTAGCCACGTAAAGGTCACAGATCTCAGGGATTTAAATGGATGGAGCAGGATATCCTGACACAGAGTTTGTCTTCCAATGACTGTCACTGTCTCGGTAACATCCTTCACACCTTCTTTCAGCCCCACTCAGGGTCCAGTTTAGACTCCCATTACATTCAGTCACCTGTCCCAGGTCCCCTAAATCAGCAATGTCACTGTTGGAGAGCCCGGCCAAGGCTGGGGGTGCCCCTCCTGTTGGCCTGGCCTCCAGGCCCTGCACTTGGCTCCTGTGTTCCCATCTCTCAGCCAGGCCCCGACTTGGATGGGGCCGCCACCTCTTTCCACACAGGGTCCCATCGCCCAGTCAAGGGGGTTCATTCTCCCCAAACACAGCATCAGGAGTGGGGGGGGTGACAGTCCCCACTGGGTCTCCTTCATGTGAGACCCTGTGCTGTTGAAAGAGCAGGCACCCTGCCCTCGGGGGTGGGGGGATGGGGGGTGACATGCGGCCCACGATGGGCAGGCGGGTCTCCGGGTGGGGCGAGCCAGTGTGCAAGGAGTTCCGCGGTGGGTTCTCCTCTCCAACGGCTTCTGTGCCCCTACCTCTCCCCGTGCCTCCCCTCGAAGACAGCGCGGTGCCCGGGACCGGAGCCATGGGAGCCGTCAGCCACCGCCCCCTCTACACACACACACACACACACGCACACGCACACGCTGCAGGGAAGCAGGACCCGAGTGCAGGGCTCTCAGCGGCCCTGAGCGCCCCGCCCGGAATCGGCCAGCCGAATGGACAGACCGGATCTCCCGGGCCGGACCATGCAGGACTCTCCTGCCTGGGCTTCCAGTGTGGCCGCCTCCTTCTGGAAGCCTGGGAGGCTGGAATCAGGCCACTTCTTGTCTGTCCTGGCAGCAGACTGGGCTGCACTCTAAGAAGTTCGTGGCTCGCCCGTGGATCCTGACCATCAGGTGGCCAGAGAAATTGGGAACATTTCTGTTTTGCCTGTTGAAATGTTTAATGACAAAGATTTTGTTCAGTTTCCTGATGTGGGTGTCCAAAGATGAGAGACCCATGTGTATGATCTGTACCTCCTATGAGATCAGCCCTAAGCTAGTTTAAACATGATCAAGTTCTGTCTACATGGTGGATTTAGACCTCTGCATGTCCTGTCTACTGATTATGTTTAGAGCTGACCATGTGTTGTCTGTAATAAGAAGATTTAGACCTGACCATGTTCTGTGTACGCTAGGACTATGGGGACCTGGGTAGAGACCCGGCCTGGCCTCAGTACTGGGAAGCTCCGTGCCTGCATCTGAATGTCAGTGCTTAGATGTCTGGGGTCTGGAGCTGAGGTGGGCTTGTCTACGTAACAGCCTCTCTTCTGAGTGTGGTGACCTGGTCCTCCCAAGGGTCAGTGCTATGGTCGGGGCCTTAGTCTTAATCCCTGCAAGGTTCACCTTCCCTGGGGCTCATGGAGAATCCTCAGGAGGACTACCTGGCAATAATTCCAATTTACCAGCATGTGCATGGTGCATAGGGAAGCAGGTTTAGCTGGTGGATTGATTGCAGGGCACGCAGATCGGGCAAAAGGCCGATGGGTGACAGCTGAGGCTGCTGCTGAGCTCTCCCTCCAGTCTACCGTCCCTACTCAGCAGAGTCCAGAGCTGCCCCTCGGCTTTCAGCCCTGCTGTCCTGTGAGTTTTCTCAACATGTAAGTGAGACGAGAAAGGACTGAGCATGCCAGCACCAGGGTCGTGTGTTCAACTCTAGTATGAAAGCCTTAAAAACAGTTAAAATCACACAGAACCAAAGTGAGAAGAGGAGGACTCCTCTGGGACAAGTGTGGGGAAAGGAGACCCACCTGACACTTTTTCCCATCCCAGGTGGTCCCAGGGACCCAGCTTGTTTCCACATTGGGGGAGCCCCCTGCAGAGCCATGGTGTCCTGACCAAGGGGACGTGTGACCCCAGGTGCAGGGTCTGGGGAGGTGAGGTCACCCTGGGACTGTGGACATGTGACCCAGGTGGAGGGGTCTGGGGAGGTGGGTCACCCTGGTGAGTGTGGGTGTGTGGCCCCAGGTATAGGGTGCGGGGACTGTGTGGGTCTCACCATACCTGCATGGGTCAGGATCACATGTATGGGGAGACCGCATATGCGCTCTTTGCCTGCAGTGTGTCCTGTCCCCTTTGAGATTTCCAACCTCTGCATTAAGGGTGTTGTCCTGATTAACCTGTGGTTCCTTTTCTTCTCTTAATCTTGTCACAATCATATGAGGTCAGGCATGTTTGAGTGGGTTGCTGCTCTGTGTTCCGGTGAGTGACAACACTTGGTGCTATCATATTAATACTATAGCATATCGTATGTCTAATCTATGGGGGTCACCACTGCCTGGGTCCCCCTGGACAGAGGTCAGGTGAGCACAGACTAGCCCCCCCTAAGAATGGTCTCCCACGTGCTCTGTGAGGGTACCGTGATGGCCCCTAAGGTAGGGGACTGTGTCTGGGCCTCCGACATTTGTGATGAAGGGGAGTCGAAATGGAATCTCAATTAACAAGACATTATTTTAAGAATTTATTTTAAGTGAAATAAAACACACGTCACATACCCTTTACCATCATCACCATTTTAAGTGCACGTTTCTGAGGCATCAGATATATTCACTTTCTCGTGGAGCCATCACCACCATCCCTAGAACTTTTCATCTTGCAAAACCAAAATTCCACAACCATGAAAGTCTCATTCCCCATTCCCTCCCACTGCCCCTGGCACCGATATCCACTTCAGTCCCTGAGTTGTCGACTCCAGGGCACCCACTGGAGTGGAATCCTGCAGTGTTTGCTGACGGGTCATTTTGGAAGAGCTGACTTTCAGTCTGAAGCTCTGCCTGTTTGCATCTGAAGAATCTGCATTTAAGGAGAGGGTGTATGAGGAAGGGGGTGTATGCGGGACAAAGGTGTCCAGGGTGCAGGTGAGCCAGGACCTGACCAGCTGCCTTTTGGGTCCTCTGGTCCCATCTCTTGGTCTGTGCCTCATCTGCGTCATCACTGTCCCCGCTGGCACCGCTGGGGTGTTGTTGTCTGAGTGAGATTCCCCTGGTGCCCCTGCTCTCCTCCCCTCCTCCTGCTGGTTGGGGAGGGAACTGCTTGCTGTGTGGTCTCTACTCCTGAGGCATGAAGGACCCTGTAGCATGGACCTGCAGAGTGTGGGGTGTGGTCCCAAGAGCATGGGGCCCACATAGGACACGACATCGGGGCGTGACAAGTGCTAGGGCTGCCTCATCACTGACAGGGAATGTTGCCCAGATCCTTCTCGAGAGGGCGTGGTGGGTGGCCTGGGACCCTAGAGGCCCCATTCCTATACTGGAGCTTGGAGAGTGCATCCCCATGGGCTCCAGATTCACCCCATATCTCAGCCATATCCCTCTGTCCTGTCTTTGAACTCAGGAAAACGAGCTCTCTTGTCCACAACATAGGCCTGGTCCTGTTGATATGAGGATTCTTTAAGTTAGGCGTCCTGGGATAGCAGCTCTTTTTAGGCCTGAGAAGGAACAACTCCGGAGTGTACAACAATTTCAGATGAAACTAATATTCAATGACTCTCCCTAACTACTCGGTTGTTGACTTCTATTAGTCATTATTCTCCTGGTTTTAGCTCTGATGTGGGGATTACAGAGGAGTCAACATTTAAATCTTCATAATCTGTGTATTTGTAGCTTCAGTATCATTACTGACCCATAGTTTTTTATGGTTTGGGAAGAGTTATTGATTTCATGTGTCATGTAAAGGATTCACAATGATGATAGGGCAATTAAGATTACAATAATAGCTAGTAAATTGTTCACATTTTCTCTACCTGTGCATCTATTGTATGCATATGAGTTTAGATGTCAATATTAGTGAAATGATATAGAGGACTAGAGAACTTATTTTAAAAATCACTATTAATGTGTGATGAAGAAAATGTAAAAGTTCTTCCATAATCGGTGATGTTGTATCTTGAGAGCCTAGATGAAATTGATATGCCTTAGTGATATACAGGATTTTAGCCTATCATTTAACTTTGACAAAGCTACATCACTTTTTACTTTTATCTCATTTATTGAGGAAGACATAATTGTTATGGTGTTGGCTTGAAACTGGTTGAAAAGGACTTGAGTCCTTCCTTATTTTACATTTACATAGGTAGGATCTTGAAACATAGGATATGGTGGAGGACATCCGTGTAACCATTCTAGGTTAGGAGTAGCAATTTCCACTGCTAAGACTTCTTGTTTAGACACAAATGCTTTTCAAAGTATGAAGATTATTAGCATTACTGCTGCTACTGAGATGAATGAGCCTAAAGACAAAATATTTCATGTTGTGTGTGCCTCAGGGTACTCAGACTAACGTAGTGACATCCCTGAGAGGCCACGAAAGTGCTGCAGGAAGTCATATTTACTACTACAAATATACTTGTGAAGTGAATTTTTGCTCATGCTGAGTTAACTGTATAACCTGAGAATAGTGGGAATCAGTGTAGGAAGCCTCCTATAACAGTGAAGACTGCTCCCATGGACATATAGGTCATGGAAGTGTGCTACTACATAGTATGTATCCTGGAGGACAATGTCTGGGGATGAGTTGGCTAAGATGATTCCTGTCAAACCACCTACTGTAAAAAGAAAAACTAAAGCCTAAAACTCATAATATAGTGGGAGGTCATATAGTATTACCTCCGTGAACAGTTGCTAACCAGGGACTTCCCTGGTGACGCAGTGGTTAAGAATTCGCCTGCCAATGCAGGGGACACGGGTTCGAGCCCTTGTCTGGGAAGATTCCACATGCCGCGGAGCAAAAAGCCCGTGTGCCACAACTACTGAGCCTGCCCTCTAGAGCCCGCAAGCCACAACTACTGAAGCCCGCGCGCCTAGAGGCCGTGCTCTGCAACAAGAGAAGCCACTGCAATGAAAGGGCCGCACACCGCAACGAAGAGTAGCTGCCGCTCACCGCAACCAGAGAAAGCCCATGCGCAGCAACCAAGACCCAACTCAGCCAAAAAAAAAAAAAAATGAAAAGAAAAAGAAAACTTAAATAAAGAGTTGCTAATCAGCTAGATACTTTTACTCCTGTAGGGATAGAAGTAATTACGGTAGCTGATGCAAAGTATGCTCCTGAGTCCACAGCTATCCCTATGGTAAATATATGATGGGCCCACAAGAGAACTCCTAAAAAACCAGTGGACATGACTCATACTATTCCCAGATAGCTGAAAGGCAATTTTTGTCCTAAATAGTATGTAATGATATGTGAGTTTATAACAAACCCTGTTAGGCCATGAATACAGACTTCAGGGTGAGCAAAGTATCAAAATAGGTGTTGGTATAGGATTCGGTCTCCTCCTGCAGGGTCAAAGAAAGTAGTGTTTAGATTTCTGTCTCTTAACAGCATGACAATTCTGGCTGCTTGGACTGAGATTGGTAATTATAGTAATATGGCTATAGTTGGGGAAGATTAAACAAATAATGGTGTTTGGTATTGGGATATGACTGCTGGTTTTGTATTAAAGACTATAGTAATAAAAGTAATAATACCAAGAATTGAGGAGACACCTGCTAAATGTAAGGAGAAAACAGTTAGGTCGACAGAGGCTCCTGCATGGGCCAGATTGCAGGCTAGAGCTGAATACACGGTTCCACTGGTACCAGAACCAGCTTCTACTACTGGTGATATGAGTAGGAGTAAGAATGATGGGGGAAGTAGTCAAAAGTTTATATGATTTATTGGGGGAAATGCTACTTCAGGTGTCCGAGTTATTAGTGGCCCAAGTCAGTTTTCAAAGCCTGCAATCATAACGGGTACAGCTATAAAGAAAATTATTACAAGTGCAGGGACTGTTATGACTACCTTACAGATTTGGGCATCTCCAAGTAGCGGTCCAGGTCAGCATAGCTCAGCCTGGATTAATATAATTAAGGTGCTGCCTGCTACTCCAGCTCAAGCACCAAATAGTAAATATAAAATGCCGATATCTTTGTGATTTGTTGAAAATAATCAGCAGTGTATGAACAGAGGTAAAATGACTGAGTTAGCATTAGACTGTAAATCTAAAGACAGAGATTGAGCCCTCTTTCTGGCAAACCCTGTGGTGAATCAACAAATTGAATTGTAACTTCAGAGAAGCAGCTTCAATTCTGCCAGTGATTTTCCTGCCTTTTTTTTTTCTTTTTTTCTTTCTCAAATGAAGGAGAAGTAGACTGAAGCCAGTTGACTAGAGGATTTGCCTGTTAACTAAAGTTTCCTGGGGTTAAAACTCATCAATCTCGTAAAGATTTGGCTTAAATACAGTGTTTGCTTTACATTCAATTGATGTAGAATAAAGTCTTGCAATCCTTATTTTTAGGAATTAAGTAAATTTCACTTGTTTAGGGTTTTGAAAGCTCTTGGTCTGAACTAACCTAAATTCCTAGTCCAGCACCGATAGAATGGGTGTTGTGTGTAGTAATCGTGTGGGTATTATGATTGGTAATGATAGGAAGGTTATTTCTTTGTATGTTCAAATTGTTTTGTGTTTGTGTTGTTTAATGAAGGGAATATAGTTAGTGATGTGGAGTATGTTAGCTGCAAGTAGAAATATATGCTGAGGGCTGCTATGATGGCTATTAGTGTTGGTAGAATGATGTTGCATTTTTGTTATCTCTTGGATAATTATTCATTTGGGTAGAAACCCTGATAGTGATGGGCGATGTCCTAATGATACTATAATGGTGAGGAAAATGATTGTGATGGGAGGTGTTTTATCTCATGTGTGTGATAATGATACTCTTGTAGTACATGATCTGGGCATAAATAAGAAGAAGATAGTGTTGTTATGATATAAATTAGTATGTTTAGGATTGTTATAATCTGAATATACATAATAATAGCTGTTATTCATCCTATATGGGCAATTGATGAGGAGGGTGTAATATTTTCCAGGTGAGTATGGCGAAGTCTGCCTCAGCCTCCAGCTATGATTTATAATATCACTATGATTAATAGTATATTTAGGTTGATGGATGGTGACATGTGGTATAAAACTGATAGGGGTGCAATTTTGTCATGTTGATAGCATCAGGTCTGCTGTTCATGGGATGCCTTGTGTGACTTCAGGCACTCAGAAGTGAAATGGGGAAAGTCCTACTTTTGTGACAAGGGCGATTGTCATGAGGGTGGATGCTGCTGGATTAAAGATTTTTGTTATTCATTGTGCTCTTTGACTAGAGTATATTAGATTAATGATAATAGCCATTATAAGTAGTATTGATGTGGTGGACTGTTTTAGGAAATATTTGTTGGATGCTTCTGTAGCTTATGGGTTCATGTTTTTTTATTAGAATGGGGATACCATTAACCAGTGTGAGCTTGTTATACAATTATATTTCCTGAGAAAATGGTCAGTAGAATGATGGTAAAAACAATGCGAGTTTATTAGCACAGGAAGGATATACAAAAATATTTTGGGGGTATGGGCCTGAAGCTTACTTAGAGAACTTTACTATATAGCATGTGGTGTAATGTGGTAGGTAGCATGGAGAATGTAAAATTATGAGGAAGAATTCAATTCCAGGAATAAGAGCATTGAGACCTCTATGATTTACTCTATCAAAGTAACTCTTTTGTCAGACATAGTTCTTAAACTTGTGGTGGGTTGCCTGGTATGATGACAAGTAGTGAAAACTCTCATGTACATAGGGTTAATGTTAGTCGTAAAAAAACTTTTTATAAGAGATGTATGCGTTGATCATATCAAAATTGTAGGTAGGAGGCTCAAATTCATAGAAAGGAGATTGTTAGATGTGTTTTAATGATGACTTGGGCTGTATATAATTCTGGCACCTAGGGATTGTCGAATGCTCCTAAAAATAGATTGCTGCGGAAATGTTTATTATAGGGAAATTGACATATTCTCTAGGAGGGACGGGGTGAATGGGCCTGCTACATTTTCTACATTGAAGACATATACAGGTTTTGATTCTACTTCTGTTAAATCAAGTGGGGCTTCACTGGATTTCTGCTACTGCGGAGATAATCAAATTCTGGGTAGGGGTCAGGAGAAAATCAGTCACAGGTGTTCTTGTGTAATAATTACTGTTGAAAGTGTAAATGATCCATTTATCAGTAAGACTGAGAATAGAATAACTGCTACATTACTTCATATGAGATGATTGTCTGTGCTATTGTTCCTAGAGCTCCAGTGAGTGAGTATTTTGAATGTGAAGTTCATCCGGATCTGAGGATGGAATAAATGGCTAGGTGTGATATGGCTAATATAAATAATATGCCTACATTTATACTAATTAGTAGATAAGATATGGGAAGAGGAATTCATGTTGTGAGAGCCAGGGTTAAGGCTAGCATTGGGGCAATAATATATAAATTGATGATGTTGATGGACATAGTGGTTCTTTAATAAGTAATTTGAATGCCTCAGCAATGGGTTGTAATCATCCATGGGGGCTGATGATTTTTGGCCCTTTCTGGATTTGTATATAGCCTAGGATTTTCCATTTAGTTAATATGAGGAATGCTATGGTGAATTAAATTGGGTAATTTGTGAAAGAATGTTGATTATAAACATATTCTTAGGAAGAGGACTTGAACCAGTGCAGAAAAAGTTTCAGTTTTACATAATTACCGGGCTCTGCCACCGTAACGAACCCTGTTCTACAGTAGGGTATGTATACATTAATTGAATGTAGATTATATCATCATTTAGTTTGAAGACATTTTGTAAAGTAAGCCGTATTGCTCTTGTCCTTTCATACTGGAAGAAATCTGCAATAGACAGAAACCAACCAGGATGACTCCAGTCTGAATTCAGATCACATGAGACTTTAATCTTTGAACAAACAGACAATTAATAGCAGTTATACCGTTGAAATGTCGTGATCCAGCATCAGGGTCATAAACCATATTGCCCATATGAACTCCAGAATACAATTACACTGTTATCCCTAGTAAAACTTGTTCCATTGATCAGTGTTTTAGAAGAACAGGTGATAAAGCATTTTGACTAGCTGGCCTAAATTTTAATCACTCAGAAGTGGTTTTATTCTCCAAAAAATAAATGGCGTGCGGGTTCAAGACACACCGGCTTCAGTAGTTGTGGCGTGCAGACTCAGTAGTTGTGGCCCACTGGCTTAGTTGTTCCGTGGCACGTGAGATCTTCCCGGACCGGGGATCGAACCGGGTTCCCTGCATTGGCAGGCGAATTCTTAATCAGTGCATCACCAGGGAAGTCCCCTTTTAATAAGTCCCCTTTTAAAGGGAGAATCGCAGTCTCCCTTTTAATATACCTTAAGCCCAAAGAATCCATGGAAAATGGTTACAGAAAATAAGACACTAAAATTTTGTAAGGACTATAACAGAAACATATAGTACACAGTTCTTATAGACACATCCCAAGCAGTTACAAAGTATATTAAAAGTGAGGCTGCAACTTTAAAAGAATAAGAAAAATTATACCCACAAACTCCCAATCTTTCCTGAAACGCTGCAATCTGAAACCCTATTGTAGGAAGCAGAAGATTTCAGGAGACATTCTACAAATGAAGGACTCCAAACCCTGTGGTGGGATAAGGAATTCTGGAAGGAAGGTATCCTCACCCAAGGAGAGCAGGTTCCTATACTTCTCTAACATCACATCCCTGTACAATTCCCATTGATCTTGGTCCAGGCATTCTCACTCCTCTTGAGAGAAATCTATGGCCACTTCCTGGAATGTCAACAGTCCCTGAAATTAAAATTACACATGCCATGTGGCCACGGGAAGAGTTCATAATGTGACCCAAGAAGAAAACAGCAAGTTAAGAGAACTGGTTTTAATTTAGAAGAGTGTCTTCAATTATCCACTTATATATATATATATGTATATATATATGTGTATATATATATATGTATATATATATATACACATACATATATATACATATATATATACATATATATATATATATATTTTTTTTTTTAAAGTAACTTTCTCTACCTTATTTCTAACTACAAGAAAAGAGTATGGCATGTGATCCACAAAACCAGTATAGAGACTATACTTGTCTGGAAAAGAAATGATAAAATGATGGTTTCAACACAGGCATATGCATTTTTGAGTGTTTTATTTATATCAAACTGGCTAAAATGTGTGTATTTCTCATACAGAAAAGACATGTCGAGGTAGAAATGTACCTTTCAACTATTCATGGGTACACAAGTACACTGGGGAGATTGTAAAAGTGCAGATTGTGATTCAGTAGGTCCGGTGGGCCTGAGTTCTATTTTTTTAACAAGCTCATTTTTAACTAGTGATGCCACAGTCTCTGATTCATTAACCACAACTGTGAATATCAGAGACATAATTAGAAAGGTAAAAATTCATATTTAATTTTGAACTTAAAGTGTTTTATGGATTTTACACCTTTAATAGAATAGTGAGCACAGCAGCAACAATTATTTGTGAATATTTACCATAGACTGTGTATCTTTCTAACTTTTTCGTGTAGGATTCCAGGAAAAAGACCTGGGCTGCGGCCACAGTGGGCGTGGCCCCCAGGCCGGGCCGCCCCTCCAGGACCCCCGACGGGGCCCTGCGCTCCTGGCGGCTCCCTCCCCCGCCGCCCCGCTCCCTCCCGGAAGGCCTCGGGGCAGAGCGGTCCCACCCACTGCGCGCTGAACAGAGCCCGCGTTTCCTCAGGGCTGGAACTCCCGGCTCGGGCGGGGTCTCTTCCCTCCGCCATCACGGAACTGCCCCGGAGCCCGAGGGGAGGGCGACCTCACTGAGGCTGCCGGCTCTGGAGGTGCCCCGGCGGCCGAAGCCGTGACAGACGCGGGGACGGCGGGCCGGGTAAGTGGGCGCCGACCCTCCGCCTGGTCCGGTGCCCGGGCGGCAGCACAAGACCAGCTTCTGAGGGGCAGGGGTTCGCTGCCACCCGCCGCTGCTGTGCAGAAAGAGCGGCCCCCAGCCTCTGGTCCCCGGGAACTTCGGTCCCTCCTCTCGCCCCTGCCCTCGGCCTGGCTCGCGAGGCCTGGTGGGCGTGGGGAGGGGGTCGGCCTGAGCGTCCTGAGGGCAAACGGGGCAAGGGAGGCGCAGGGT
Organism: Eschrichtius robustus; assembly: GCF_028021215.1. Classification (NCBI taxonomy): domain Eukaryota; kingdom Metazoa; phylum Chordata; class Mammalia; order Artiodactyla; family Eschrichtiidae; genus Eschrichtius; species Eschrichtius robustus. Next base: position 105,426,623 of record NC_090828.1, read on the forward strand.
CCGGCTGCAGCGTCAGCACCCCTCCTCCCGACTGCGGGGAAAGCGGCTGAAAACTCCTCCCGAGGCGCGCAGGCCCCTTATTCAGTCAAGTCCCTCTGCACTCCTTCCTCCCTGAGTTAAAGTACTGGGGGGAGGGGACAGGGCAGGGGACTGGCGCAGGTAATGGGGAACATCAAAAGGTGATTGTTAACTAAGGAAAACCAGCTCTCCCAAGGTGAGGAATGCAGCGCTTTTCTTTGCTTGGGCTCACTGAAATCCTTCCTTTGATATGCACCTCAGCTCTCTGGGGCCTGCATTCTGTATTTGCATATCCTGAGTGCCTCAGGGCCCGCCGGCTCACATTGGAGGGCTGCAAGTGCTGAAGACTGTGACATCCTTTGTTTACTGATAGGGCAAGAATTATTCCATTTCTCACAGGCTTGAGGGGCAGACATTGAAAAAAAGTCAGAGAATCTCACCCGTCTTGTACTTTGGTTTACATATAGATAATATTTATACTTAACTGTGCTAATAGAGGTTCTCAAGTCCAATCAACTTGTACTACTGCCCTCTATGTATCAATTTCATCAATATCATAAGATAAATGCCTATAGAATTGACTTAATCCATTTAAATAGGATAATGATTTTTAAAGGAAACATAATAGAAATATAACAACAAAACCTTTACCACTAAAGGCTGGGTCTGGAACAACCTAAATAAATGTTCCATTGTTAAAATATTGAAAGATGTAGTCAATAGAAATATCAACAAAAATGACAAATAATAAGGGTAGCAGAATGTTGAAATGTTCTATTTTTATCATTAAAGTGGCAGAAAATCATTTATTAGTAGGCACTGGGGGCAGAAGATGCCTGATTTTATATCTGTGTCATATTTGTGCAGTTGTTTCAACAAGTAACTTAAAGACAAAATGGAAAAACAAGGTTTGTGCCTGAGATCATGTTGATGTGAAACCAGGGATGGCCACCCTGTGCCAGGTGAGTTAAGTTTACCTGGTAGGTAGACCGCAGAGCTCCTGGGAAGCAAGGGTTGGAATTTTTCTGCTGGGTGCCCCTTAGGTTCTGTGACTTGACTGACTGTGAGTCATGTTTCGGGAAAGACCTGATCACAGGAAAAGGGTGGGAATAGAGTGATTTGGGGAGCAGCTAACAACATTCATCACAGCTCACGGCCTGAATGAATTTTAAAGAAACAGGAAAACAAATGCTTCTTATGGAATCAGAGAATGTGAGGTCTGGACAATCCCAGAAAATGAGGAACACCCATCCCATTTTCCAGATGAGAAAACAGAGGTCCAGCAAGGTGAAATTCCTCACCCAAGTTGCACCCGTCTCTCCTCCCCACTACGTGGTTCATGAAAGCAGGACTCTTCCTGTCTTGTTCACTGCTGAACCCCAAAAAGGGCCAGGCATCTAGCAGCTGCTCCAAAAATTTGGGTTGACTGTAGGAACAATGTTATTTCTTTCTTTCTCACTCTTATTCAGGATTGTGTCAAGAACTCTCCAGGTTGCAATGTAATTCGATAAATGTAAATATTAATTGAGTTTTGCTGTGATGAGGACTTAGGCTTTGAAGGTAACAGACTTGGTTCAGATCTTGGTTCTGCCACTCCATAGCTGTTTGGCTTTAGGAAAATTACTAAACCTCTCTGAGACTATTTCCTCGTTCGTAAAGTGGGGATAAATCTATCTGAGCCAGCAGAGCACCTGCATGAGAGATGTGCACTAAATATTGGTCTTTCTCACTCTCCTACGCCATCTCTCTGTTCTTCCCAGAGAAGCTGTACAGAAGGATATAGTACTTTTTTAAAATAGTTAACTAATTAATTAATTAATTTGTTTTTGGCTGCGTTGGGTCTTCGTTGCTATGCACAGGCTTTCTCTAGTTGTGGCAAGCGGGGGCTAGTCTTTGTTGCGGTGCGCGGGCTTCTCATTGTGGTGGCTTCTCTTGCTGCACTTGTTGTGGAGCACCGGTTCTAGGCACGCGGGCTTCAGTAGTTGTGGTCTGCAGGCTCAGTAGTTGTGGCACATGGGCTTAGCTGCTCCGCGGCATGTGGGATCTTCCCTGACCAGGGCTCGAACCCATGTCCCTTGCCTTGGCAGGCAGATTCTTAACCACTGCGCCACCAGGGAAGTCCGATATAGTACTTGCTAAAGAGGGGTTTGAATTTATTTCAGATTGTGTACATTTTTCTTGTAGAAAAGATTATTCCACTATAGAAACATAAACCTGCAAAACCACTCCAAATGCAGTATTCTATGGTTTAGATATTATCAGTCACATTTTACAAGTAATTGGGCAAATGCCAAGGCACTAGGTACTGGGGAGTAAGAAGACTCAAATCTGGGGTGACCCCACCCCAATTTCAAGAGCAGGGTGTGCTTTTCAAATCCATGTTTCATCTGGTCTTTGTTTCTCATCCATCCTCTGTGTCTGCCTTTCTCAAGAAGGCTCAGATCCTCGGCTTTCACACCCTCCCGGCTGGCTGTGCCCCAGCTCCCGGCCTGGAACCTCTGCGTGCCTGGGTGTGCCTGCTCCCCCTGTGCATCACCAGCTTTGCCAGGGAGCTGCTGTATCGTGCACTGCTTGCTGTACCCAGAGTACCTGGACCCTTCTGGTACATGAAGTGCACCCTCCTCACCATGTGTGCAACCCATCCCCTTACCTTATATCCTGCCTCTAAGCCAGGCTTGGGGGTGACTACAGTGTGCATTCAGCTGTGTGAGGTGCTGGGATCAAAGTGAAGTTCCCAACTTTTGAAGTGTCAGGCTTGAGGGGCACACAGTGATTTAAAGTCGGGTCACCTGATTTAAAGGGGGGACTGATTGATTTAAAGCCAAGGCAGCTGACTTAAAGCCTGCGTCCCTCAGCTGCAGGACGAGACCAACTTTGGCGGTGCACGGGTTCGCTCCAAGCCAGCACTGCTGTTCAGGAAGAGATTCCAGTAGCGCCTTAGTGCAGGGGGACTTGGTCCGTTGTCTTGCCCCTGCCCTCAGAGGGGGGCCACCTGCTCTTCTGGAGAATCAGGGAGGGGGAAGTGCAGAGTCCCGGCTGGAGTTGCGGCACCCCTTGTCTGATGGCAGGGAAAGGGGGACAGGGCTGTGTGGTGTCCTGGGGCTGGACTCACCAGGTCGACTCAGCCTCTCAGCCTCCTAACCTCCCCCCCCCCACACACACACTCCACAAGAGTTCCCAATAATATGTAATTGCGCCTTAGGTTCTCGGTCTTGAAACTCATACCCAGGCTCCCAGGTCCCTTGATTCAGCCAATTCCTCTGTGCTCTTTCTTCTATTAGATACAGTCCCAGAGGGAGGGGCTGGGGGATGGGACTGGAGGGATGCCGGCAGCACTGGCCTCAGCTGACTAAAGAGATCCGGGGCCTGCGCTATCACACATGTGCGAGGACCCTTAAGGCGGAATCGAGGGGGCCAGTTAGAGGCAGTCCTTGCTGCCTCAAGTGAGTATGGATCACCGTCGGGTGGGGAGCACGCTGACCCCTGAGAAGTACTGTTAGGAGGATGTGTTCCTCCCTCGGCTTCAAGGACGTGGGTGGGCTTCAGGGCTCCAGTTCCCCTCCAGGCCTCCAGGTCCGACTGCAACGCAGCGGCCTTGCAGACCCGCCTTCCTGTCCCAGAACTTGCCAGGCTCCAGGAAGAATCCAGACTGCAGAGATGGTGCCTGAGGGCTCCAGCTTGAAAAGTGCTGTCCCTGGGGACCCAACAGTGGAGGGAGGAAGGGTGAAGGGAGTGGGGGTGTGGGGTCGGGAGGGGTGGCTGCCCTGGGAGATGTTGAGAGAGAAATATCGCCCCCCCACCCCCCCTGCCCCTGCAACTGACCCATTGATGCCATAGGATCTCAGGGCCTTTTAGTCAGAGATGCCTCTGCTTCTTTACTCCTGTGTTCAAAACTATGCAAAACCAACTCTTCATCCTCTTGCTGCCTTGCCAGGACTTTTAAAGCACTGTTCTTTTGAAGCACTCGTTCCCTAAACCGCAGTTTGGAGCTGTCCCAGCTATTTAAAAGTGTTCTCCTTAAACTGAGACTAAATCCTACTCTTTTGGAAAAACGGCCTTCACTTCATTGGAGATCGTCTTTTCTGCCCATTCCTTCCTTCTACTGCCCTCTTAAGAATCCCTGTGCTCAAAGAGCTTGGTGATTTATTTTTTGCTTGATGTCAAAAAGAAACCTTCCCCATGCACCCCAAAAAGCTTTCCTGGAACATAGGTGTTTCACAACCATGACAGTGTTTTGCAGTTAGTATACACTGGGTAGGCTGCCTAGCAATCCCTCCAAGAGCCAGAGGTGAGCAGACCTTTACTTATTTGATTGGATGCCCTTCAAGTTTAGGAAGGTCCCATTCTTATGACCCAGCAGGTAAGACAGAGCCCTGGATGGCTGTGGCTGTGATTAGATAACTTCTGATGATTTTATTTCCCTTACTGAGCTGCTGCTTCTAGGTTAAATTCGTTTTATTACCTGTCCATTTTTTAAAGAAAGGCTGACAAAGTCACTGTAATAGGTCAGGAGTCTGAACTCAGGGTTGGTCAAAGGTACTCACAGGGAGGAAGGTGGATAAAAATAGGTGGGTAAAATAGGAGGGTTGGCAAGTACAGCCAGGACACCCGTGTTCATCATGCATACTAATAAAGGCCAGAATCTCCTCATTTATCTCTGGTGGGAAGTTCTGATGGTTTCACAGGATCAAACTCAAATCATATTCAAACTAGGGGATTTCCCTGAGCATAAAAGGAAGTATCCGTCCCTAGCAGGAGTCGCTGCAGAGGAATAAAGACGTAGATGTAGAGAACGGACCTGAGGACACAGGGAGGGGGAAGGGTAAGCTGGGATGAAGTGAGAGAGTGGCATGGACATATATACGCTACCAAAGGTGAAATGGATAGCTATTGGGAAGCAGCTGCATATAGCACAGGGAGATCAGCTCAGTGCTTTGTGACCACCTAGAGGGGTGGGATAGGGAAGGTGGGAGGGAGACACAAGAGGGAGAGGATACGGGGATATATGTATATGAATAGTTGATTCACTTTGTTATACAGCAGAAGCTAACACAACAAGGTAAAGCAATTATACTCCAATAAAGATGTTAACAACAACAACAAAAAAAACCCCAAAATCTAAGTCAATCAAGCCAACGGAGACAATGTATGTGTTTACAGTTCAAGAAATCCACAAGGGAATCCTTTATTCTGTAGGCAATGAATGGTCCATTCGAATAGGAAAAAAAAACTTTCTAAAATGTTTTCTTTCCATTTATTGTTCAGAACATCATTTTTATACCTCTGCATTTCTTACTATTCAAAGCCAAGTCACGTGAGTTACAGGGGAAGCAGCTGATGGATTTAAAGTTGGGTCATGTGATTTAAAAACCAGTGGCAGTTGATTCATTTAAATCCCGGTCATATGATATGAGGAGGGGCTGCTAAAAACTGCTTTTTCATCTCTGGCTCAGAATATCATATTTACCTTGGTTTTTCTTATGATTTAGAAAACTTGCGCTGTCTCTCCTTGGAATCATCAGGAGAAAAATACAGTACTTCAGGTTCATTCTTGAAATCAACTTCTCACGGTTAAGGTGTATTGGTTAAAAGATCTTCCTTCTTCAAGAGATTCCAGACGTCTGTAAGACACTTCATTGTAATTGGAGAAAAAAGAAGAATGAATTCAGGCCAGCAGCTGCAGGAGGCCAAGGCAGCCCCCAGGACTAGGGAAGGAGGAGGAGGAAGGGCTGAGAGTTGCCATTAGAGCAGACAACCTCCAGAGGGCGCTGAAGCACCGGCAGAGCCCACCTGCCACTCCCAGTTTGGCACTCCAGGGTCAGATTTGGGTTTGGAGATGGGGTTGCTGTAACCCCAAGGAGGTGAGCAGAGAGGAGGAGTTGATTACTGGTCTCCTCTGACTCTCTGACCCAAATTGCCTGGCTTCACAGGGGGGACAGAGTTTTGCTTTCAGCAAACTAATGGGGCACTTCCAGGCTGGTCGGGTTGCCCAGTGGCCCGACAGCCTGACAGGCTGACTGCGGTGTGACCGCCCTTTGTTTCTCCAGAATCTGTACATCAGGAGGTGCATGGGTGCGGGAGCCCATTCACCGCCCCTCCCCCCAAGGGGGCTGGCACCTTCCCTGGTTGAACCCTATGATCACCAGGTACTTGAAATGAATGCAAGTTTTTTGACTTTACGGAAAAGCTCACATAACCGTTTCTTCCTCATAATGTGTGGGATTTACTATAATGGAAAGCCATTATAAAGAACAGGTAGAAAACTCACCTGTTGGTCTCCATGTAGGAGTTTATTTTGCATGAATCCCTCCTACATGAGTAGATAGCAGAGGTTTATTTTTGTTCCCGTGTGTGTAGTTGTGGCAGAGGATGTAGGTATGGTGATTTGAAGCCCTCAAAGAAATATTCTCAGAACTCTCAAGATTTCTCTTGATCGGAACCGAAAGAGACCTGGAAAAGGAGGAAAAGAAAAGGAGGAGGGAGAACGAATGACAGTTTCTCAGTAAATTCACCTTCCTGGTTGATTGTTCTGTCTTCTCATTTCTTTTAACTTCTATGTATGTCTAATGGAATAATGTAGAAAGGCTGATTTTTATGCTTTAAAAGATTTTACATCACAAAGAAACTAGAAGTGGCTAACAGAACTTATTCAAATCAATTTTACATAGAGACTTTGATATTAAATTTGTATACTAAAATGGGTTTATCCCAATCTTCTCTTTCTTTTTGAGTGAATATTTGTAACATATTTTTGTAGATAATAATTTATCGTAGGTATACAAAATTGTGAGAATGGGTACCATTTTTTACCACTTAAATGATTTCTTTTAAATGAATAGATTGTACACTTTAAATGCCAATGTTGTGTCTTACGTGTTGTTTTTTAATTCCTTGATTTCCAAAACTTGTGTTTATTTAATTGATTTTTATCTAATAATCTGTGTCTCCCCTTTATTGTTTCTTACTTTATATTTTATTGATCTGTAGTTAATTTACATTATTATATTTGTTTCAGAGGTACAGCATAGTGATCCATAAATGTTTAGGTTCTTCTCCATTTATAGTTATTATAAAAGAGTGGCTATATTCCCCATGCTATACAGTACATCACTGTAGATTATTGATTTTATACATAGTGGATTGTACCTCAAAATCTCCTACCACTATTTTGCTCCTCCACCCTATCTCTCCCTGCTGGTAACCACTAGTCTGTTCTTTAATCTGTGAGTCTGTTTTTTTGTTGTTGTTGTGTTCAATTTGTTTAGATGCCACGTGTAACTGATAACACACCATGCTTGTTTTCTCATAACATGCCATGCTTTTTTTCTCATAACATGCCATGCTTGTTTTCTCTGCGGCTTATTTTACTAAGCATAATACCCTCCAAATCCATCCATGTTCTTGCAAATGGCAAAATTTCATTTTTTGCTGAAGTCATCATAAAAAATCTTTTTTATCCACTAAGCTATTGATGAACATTTAGTTTGACTCTATATCTTGGCTATGGCAAATAACACTGTTATGAACATTGGTGTGCAGTTATTTTTTTTTTGAAATAGTGTTTTTGTTTTCTTCTGATATACCCAACAGTGAAATTGCTGGATATTATGGTAGTTCTATTTTTAGTTTTTTGTGGAACCTCCATTCTGCTTTCCACAGTAGCTGTACTACTTCACATTCACATCAAGAGTGTACAAGAGTTTCCCTTTCTCCACATCCTCACTAACCTTTGTTATTTGTGATCTTTTTGATGACAGCCATTCTGACAAGACTGAGGTGATATATCTCATAGTTTTGATTTGCATTTTACTGCCGATTAGCTATGTTTAGCATCTTTGTGAGTTCTGGCTGTCTATATGTAGTTTTTCCTTGGAAAAAATGTCTATTTAGGTCTTCTCATTTTTTTAAAAAAGATTTTGGGTGTTTTTTTGATATTGAGTTGTATGTGCTGTTTCTGTAGTTTAGATATGAACCCTTTCTTGGTCATGTTTTTTGATGTTAACTTCTTATCATGTGCAGATATTGTCTCTGCCTCAGCAGGTTGTCTTTTCATTTTGTCTTTGGTTTCCTTTGCTGTGCAAAATCTTTTAAGTTTAGTGAAGTCCCATTTGTTTATTTTTGCTTTTGTTTCATTTGCCTTAGTAGACTGAACCTAAAACTGTTGCTATCATTTATGTTGAAGAATGTTCTATATTTTCCTCTAAGGGTCTTATGGTTTCTGGCCCTACATTTAGGTCTTTATTCAGTTTGGCATTTATTTTATATATGGTGTGCTAAAATAATCTAATTTTATTCTTTTCCATGTAGCTGACCAGTTTTCCCCGTACCACTTATTGAAGAGACAGTTTTTTCCCCACATTGCCTGCTTTGTCATAAATCAATTAAATATAAGTGTGTGGGCTTATTTCTGGGATCTCTATTCTATTCCAGTGATCTTTGTGTCTGTTTTTGCTCTGGTACCTTTCTCTTTGATTACTGTCGCTTTGCAGTATAGTCTGAAGTCAAGGTGCGTGATGCCTCCAGCTGTGTTCTTTCTCAAGATTGTTTGGCTATTTGGGGTCTTTGTGTTTCTATACAAATTTTAAAATTACTTTTTCAAGTTCTGTGGAAATGCTTTGGTATTCTGGTAGGGATTGCATTAAATCTGTAGATTGTCTTTGGTAGTATGGTTATTTTAACAGTATTAATTCTTCCAGTCCATGCACATGCTATATTTTTCCATCTTTTTGTGTTGTCTTCAACTTCTTTCACCAATGGCTGATAGATTTCTGAGCACATGTCTTTTACCTGCTTAGGTGTGTTTATTCCTAGGTATCTTGTTCTTTTTGATGTCATTGCATATGGTATAGTTTTCTTAATTTTTCTTTCTGACAGCTTTGAGTTTTGTTTTTTCTTCTTTTTCTAATTCCTTCAGGTGTAATGTTAGGTTGTTTATTTGATATTTTTCTTGATTCCTAAGAATAAGCTTGTATCACTATAACTTCCCCCTGTGAACTGCGTTGGCTCTGTCCCATAGATTTTGGACCATTGTGTGTTCATTTTCATTTGTCTTGGGTAATTTTAGAATCCCTCTTTAATTTCTTCAGTGTTCCTTTCTTCCCCTTTTATTCCTTTCATCTGTGATGTGAGGACTATCTTTAATATTATGTTTGGATTTCTTTCAGTTTTGTGTGTGTGTGTGTGAGAGAGATTATTTAAGTTGCTGAGCTCTTAATTTCACATGGACACTAACAACCCTGCATTGTTACTCTGCTCCCCCACAGTTACTGAATTTGACCTTATATTTTACATCTACTTGTTTTGTGTGTCCCTTAACTTCTTATTGTGAATATAGATGATTTTATTACTGTTTTTTTTTTTCATCCTTCCTATTAGCTGTGTCCATGGTTGATTTACTACCTTTGTTGAATATTTGCCTTAACCAATGAGGTTTTTCCTTTAGTAAGTTTCCTTTCCTAATTTTTATGTTTCAATCGTGACCTTTTCTTTTTCACTTAGAAAAGCCCCTTAAAGATTTCTCATAAAGCTGGTTTGGCGATGCTGAGCTCTTTTAGTTTTGCTTCTCTGTAAAACTTTAGATCTCACCATCAAATCTGAAGGAGAGCCTTGCTGGGTAGAGTATTTTTGCTTATAGGCTTTTCCCTTTCATGACTTTAAATATACCATGCCACTCCCTTCTGGCATGCAGAGGTTATCGTGAAAAGTCAGCAGATAACTTTAGGCAATTTCCCATGTTTGTAACTTGTTGCTTTTCCTTTGCTCCTTTTAATAGTGTCTTTTTATCTTATTTTTTTTTTCCATTTTAATTACAATGAGTCTTGGTGTGGTCCTCTTTGGGTTGATCCTGTTTTGGCCTTACTGTGTTTACTGGACTTGGATGTCTGTTTTCTTTCCCAGGTTAGGGAAGTTTCCAACTCTTATGTCTTCAGGGATGTTCTACACTGCTTTCTCTTTCCTTTTTGCTTCTGGGACCAGTATACTGCAAATATTAGTACACTTGATGTTGTTTCACAAGTCTGTTCAACTTTCCTCATTTCATTTTAATCTATTGTTTTACCGTTCATCTTCAGTGATTGCCAGTACTCTGTCCTTCAGTTTTCTGATTCATTCCTCTGTATCATTTAGTCTACAGTAGTTTCCTTTAATGTATTTTTCATTTCAGTTATTGTATTCCTCATCTCTGTTTTGTTGTTCTTTAATGGTCTAACTCTTTTAAAAAAAATTCTAACTTCTTGCTCTGGTCGTCCATTCTTCTCCTGAGTTCTTTGATCATCTTTACAGTCATTACCTTGAACCCTTTGTTGAGGAGATTGGCTATCTCCACCTCACTTAGATCTTCTTCTGAATTCTTATCTTGGTCCTTCATTTGGATCGTGTTTCTCTGACACCTCATTTTTCTTAACTTCCTGTTTTTATTGCTATGTGTGTAGTAGGTTCGTTACATTTCCTGACCTTGGGGAAGTGGCCTTTTGTAAGAGCTGTCCTATGGGTCCCAGCAGGCCCCTCTCCCCTGGTCACTAGAGCTATATATTCTAGGTGTACCCCCTATGTGGGCTGCTTGGGCTCTTCTGCTGTGGTGGGTTGACTACTGTGGGTAGTCTGGTAGGCTTGGCTGCCCCCAGACTGCTTGTTTGCCAGGCTCTGCCTTGTATGGAGGCTGTCTGTGCTGCTTGGTGAGACTAAATCATAAGGAAGCTGGCTGCACAACTCTGGGGGACACCAAATCTGGTGCTGGTTCACTTATGGGTAGAATTGCAGTCCAGGTGATATCAGGGCTAGTGCCCAGTCACTGGTTCTGGGGCTATGCTGGCTACTGGGAGGAAGAGACAGGTTCTGCGTTCTGGCTGCAGGGCCCAGGAGCCACAGAGTTGGTGTTGGATCACTGTTCCTGACACAGCTCTCTGCAGGGCTGGGGGTATCCCTAATCTTGTGTTGGCATTCTGATGGGCAGGGTCAGGACCCAGCTGAGTCCATGGCTGCTTCTGGCCTGCAATTAAGTGGCCTGGTTACACAGGCTGCTGGGCTGTGGTATTCCTGGAGCTGGTGTGTGCCTGTTGGTGTATGAGGCTGATCCCACTGCTAGAGCAGGTTTGCTGTTGGGTAGGTCCAAGCTCGATCCAGTCCCTGTGCAGTTACCACCTGCCGATGGTGAGGCTGACTCCAAGGCCAGAGCAGGCTCACTTGTCAGAGGGGCCAGGGACTCTGGGGCTTGTGCCTGTCCACTGAGGTGTGGAGGCTGGTCCTGGGGCTTTTGGTGGCTGGACCCGTGTCCAGGGGCAGCTGTGCACTGAGAGGATCTGAAGGCAGCCTGTTTGCTGGTGGATGGGGCTATGCCCCTGCACAGTTAGTTGCTTGGCCTGCAGCATCCTAGTACTTGTGTCTGTAGTCTGGTGGAAATGGATGGGGCTCTGTCCTGAGGCTGATAAGCTACAGGGAGGATTCTGAAATTATGCTTGCTGGTACCAGCGTCCACGAGGTAGAAGGAGCTCTCGTGAATGGCTCCTGCCAGTGTCTCTGTCCCTGAGGCTGTGCTGTAGTTGCCTCTTGCCTCTCTGGGAGACTCTCCAAGATCAGGAGGTAGGTGTGACCCGGAATCCTTTCAAATGACTGCTTCTGTTCTGATTCTCAGATCATGTGGGATTTTGTGAGCATCTTTTAAGAGTGGAATCTCTATTTCCCACAACCCTCTGGCTCTCTGGAAAATAAGCACTACTGGTCTTCAAAGCCCAACTTCCTAGGAACTCTTCTTTCCAGAACAGGATCCCTGGGCTTGGGAGCCTGATGTTGGCTTCATACCCCTTGCTACCTGGGAGCACCTCTGAAATTGTAATTATTCTCCCATTTGTGGGCCACCCACTTGGTGGTATGGGTCTTGACTCTATTGAGATTTTGCCCTTCCTTTCTGTCTTGTCGAGGTGCCTTCCTTATATCTTTAGCTGTAAAACATCTTTTATGGTAGGTCCCGGCCTTTATCATCAATTGCTGTTCTGTAAACAGTTGTGACTTTGGTGTGCCCATGAGAGGCATCAAGCTCTGGGTCTTTGAATGCTACCATGTTGGACAATCTCTCTACTTCATTCTTAAATCATATTATTTAAGTTTTCTTAGTATCTTATTTGATTAGCGACAGTTTGAAATTTATTATCACTCATGTTTACTTCGCCTGTTTAAAAAAATTGAATAGTGCATTCATTCAGTTTGAAATGAAGGTAGTGACCTGTGAATTTCCGTACCTCAAAAATCAAGGATAGGACAAAAGCCTTTTCTACTTGTGTTACCCTCAAACTCTGCACCCCACCCCAGCCTGGGGATTAACCTCTTGCACCCATGCTCACCTTCTGTTTTCAGACCGTTAACCATCATTGCATCTGTATGTGTGTTGACAAAGTGAACTCTAGTCTTTGCAGTTTTTGTGTTTTGTTTTTTGGTTTAGGGAACAGTCCTACTATGAATGTACATTTACTGCTCTACTGAAGTTCATATATAAACCTGTCAAGCACATTACCAGAATTGGAATTGCTTGTATATACACTTTGATAAATTTTAGAGACAATGGTAGAACAGAAGTAAATTGTATTTCAAATGCCACAATATTCTCACACCATGAAAACCCTTCCCTTTTTAATATATTTGTGTGTAGTTTATCTTTATGCCCATACTATATTCCCCAGAGATGGGTAAGTGTTATGTTTCTTGCTGGCACATTTACCGTATTGTTCAAAGTCAGGCGTTTAGTGGTTTTAGCATGATCCTATTTCCATGAACTCGCAAATGCAAGATCTTCTCTCACACTGTCTTTTACTCCCTGCTGTTTTATATTGCCCTCCTAATTCTCATTCCTGGTCTTTCTTTATGTTCTTCATCAACCTGGATAGGTTATACTATTTTCTCCCTTATTCAAGACCAACAGAATAGAATACAACACCCACAAATAAACCCTGATATATGGCCAAATGATTTTTGACAAGTTGCCAAGACTTTTCAAAGTAGAAAGGATAGTATTTTCAACACATGGTGCTGAGAAGTCTTGTGGTCAACATGCAAAAGAAGGAAGATGGACCCTTACCTAACATCATATGCAAAAATTAATGAAAACGTATCAAGAAACTAAATATAAGACCTAAAAATATAAAAAGTCTTAGAAGAAGATACAGGACAAGAGCTTCATGATACTGGATTTGGCAGTGTTTTCCTCCATATGAAACGAAGGAACAACAAAGGTACAGCTAAAAAAAAAAATAAACAATTTGCAGTACATAAGTTAAAAAAAATGTGTATCAAAGAAATGTAAACAGAATAAAATGGCAACCCACAAGATGGGAGAAAATATTTCAGAGCCATCTATCTGACAAGAGATTTCTATTCAGAATATACAGAGAAGTCCTACAACTGAACAAAAAGCAAACACCCTGATTCAAAAATGGATAAAAGACTTGAATAGATGGTTCTTCCAAAAGATGTACAAATGACTAAGCACTTGAATAGATGCTCCATATCACTAAATGCATGTTTATATATTTGTGTGCATGCATACACACACAAGCACACACACACATACACAAGCAGAAAACAACTATTGGTGAGGATGTGAGGGAGTTGGAACCATTGTGCTATGTCAGAGGGAATTCAGAATGATACAGCTGCTTTGCAAAAGAGTATGGCAATTTTTCAGATATTGAAAAATAGAATTACTACATGATCTAGGAATTTTACTACGAGGTATACCCAAAGGTATTGAAATCAGGGTCTTAAAGAAATATTTGTACTCCAGTGTTTAGAGCAGTAATAATCACAGTAGCTAAAATATGAAAGCAACCTAAGTGTTCATCCACTAGTTCCTGGATAAGCAAAGTGTGGTATACCCGTATAATACAATATTATTCAGTGTTAAGAAGGAAAAGATCTAGGAATATGCTACAACATGGATGAATCTTGAGGAAATTTAGCTACCAAAAATGCCATTTTTGTGACTTTTAGTGAGTCATAACAATACAACTACTTATTTCAATTATATGGGGTACTTAGTGTAGTCAAAACCATAGAAATTGGGAGGGTAATGATGCTTTTCAGGTGGTTATGGAACAAAAAGGAAAGTTATGTTTAAAGGATATAGAGTTACAGTTTTAAAACGTAGAAAAGAATTAGAAAGATAAATGGTGATGTTGAACGCCCAATAATATGAATGCATTTAATATCACTGAACGGTGCACTTTATAATAATTAACATGTTATATTTTATGTTATTTGATTTTACCAACATACACAATTGCGAAAGAATGTAATATCAGGAAAGGGAGTGGACCTGGGATAGAGCAGAGAGTAATCAGATGGGTGAGACACTGCATATGTTGAAGAAGAAGAGCTGAGAGTCTTCACTGGCCAGAAGAGACTTTATAAAAAAGAAAAAAAGAAATATTACTCTGAGGGTGTATTAGATAGATATCTGTGGGTGTGCTGCTATCTCCCATGGGTTATCTTAAACAGTCTTTAATAAAGTCCATAAGGCTTGCTGAGGCTTTTTAAAAAACTGGATTCCCTAGGAGATAATTAGAGGGTGGTACTTAAGTCTATGTCTAGGTTGACAGATTTTGCAGGGAAGACGAACCTGAGAACAGTGGAGGTCTTAAGAGTGTAAGTACATGGAAATTAGAAAAAAAATAATAATAAAGGGAATTAGGAAAACTTTGGACTTTGAAGGTCATGTATTATTACTGAGTCAGACCTGAGGTCTCTAAGGAGTTATATACACAGTTGCTATTTGGATTACTTGTTGATAAAGATAAGTGGAAAAACTAGAGTCGTTCCCAAGTGTAGGTAAGATATAATGAGAGGATGGAGGTGGAAAGTAGGGAGACCCAGAGAAAAGTGGGAAGGTCATATTGGGCCAAGATGGTGGTAATATCCAACAGAACAGACGGTAGGACAGACTATGGATTCATCTTTTGTATTTCACCTCCTCCCCTCATCCTTAATAATTCTTTGGGAATATTTCACTGCTCTGTGATGCAGGTACAGAATTCGAGTGAGGAGGCTACACCTTCAGTGTCCAGCTGTCTGAGTCCTCAGTGTGCTTCAAATGATGGAGAACTATTGCTTCTTTATGAGAAGGGTTAGTACCTCGTAGCTAAGCTTAAGCTGGAGCTTATGCAATATTGATTCCATTTTATATATACTGTTGGCATGGAGGTTCCTCCTCCTCTTTTCTTGAACATTATGAAATGAATCTATATTTCTCAGTATTTGGGTATATCAGATAAATACGTTAAGTAAAGGAATCTTATATATTGCTCCCTGCATAGTTTGCTCTTTCTTGTTTCTCTTTTACCTTTACTAAATTAGCACAGGGAGAGACCTTGAAATGTTCTAATCAGGAGAGATTAGAACATCATATTTCTAGAGAGGTTGGTTGGACAGAGCAGGGGTCCCAGTGAGAATCCAAGCTTCTGTTTCTACTTGGAAGTGTACCTGTGTAGAATAGAGGGCTCCAGGAAATATCCTAGAATATTCCAATGTCCCTGTGGGAGATCATTAAGAGAGGCAGGATCTGGTACCAGATCAGTGTACTATGACATGTTTGTCAGTCATCTGATGTGAGATTCTCAGAGCCAATCCCATGTGGTAGGGCTGAGTGCAGAGTGATGAAGAACCTGTGAAAGCCTTTGATTGCATGTTAAAGATGAAGCTCTGATTTCGTGGAGAATTTTCTTACCTGACTGAATGTCACCCTTCTGTGGGGATGAGATTCTGTGCTTTTCCTCTGTTGATGACCACTGACTGAAAATCATTAGAGGATCATGTCTAGAAAGCATTCTTTATTTAATTTCTTAAAGAAGAAAGCATAGAAAACATTTTTATCCACTTTCAAATTGAGGATCAAGGGGAATGACATCAGTGAAAATGTCAGGGAGCTCTGGCTTCTGTCCATCCCCAGAAACACTGACATATGTGGTAAAACCTGTCAAAATGACCTTATCAACACATGTAAGTTTTCTTTTCTTTTCACGCTGTAGATTTATCTTTCATTGAAACTTTACTTACTACAGGATGTGGAGAATAAGCAGGGAAGTAGAAACTGTATTTCCTGATGAGAGAATCACTAAGTCACATTAGCTGTTCTGAACTCTGCCTTACTCACCGTGACTCTAATTAAAACAAACAAACAAACAAAACACTTTTTTTTCTGGTAAGTCAGTTCTGACATTTCCTCGTTAAAGACAAGGTAACAGATACAGACTTAGATCTACCAGAATTGAGCAAACTTTTGATTGTACCTGTGTTGAACATATGAGCATGACCTGCTACAAATCTTCATTATACTTATTGCCACAACGGACAAATTCCCTTTTTCCACTCCTGATATGTTGCATGTAAACTCTGGTCACAGGTAAACTCTGGTCACAGGTAAACTGGTCACAGGTAAACTCTGCCACATGGATTACTGCATGTTTTCCTGCTGGAAGACCACACATTCTCGAGGATCATGCCTGCAGAGTATCTGGGCTCTTCTTTTTTTCTGGATAAAGGTTAGATAATCACCTAATTTTATGAGAAATATATAAATTGTATTTGCATATTCTTCAGGTTTTTATTTATCCATTCTCTTTCAAGTCCTAAGTGCAAATATTAAAGTGATTTCTAAGAGGGTGGTAAATAAGACAGCTACATTTATGCTCCAAAATTAGCAATAAATCATAATACAATTGTGAATGCATTAATGTGTGATTAATATGTAGATACTTATGTAAATGCAAGTTTAGTAATGCTTTGTGGAGAGCTTCAGAATCTAGGTATTAAAAAAAAAAAGAAGAAGGAGTTCTTGAAACTCTCAGGGAATTATAGAGAAGTCTTTGTGTCTATAAATATCATTCTGAAACAATGCATATTCTCAGAAATAAACTAGGCATAACATTGTAGGAAAAAACTTCATGAAATGAAAGAGCATGTGAGATGGCCATACAAGAAAAATAATATTCTCAGAGAATAATGAACAGTGTGGAGTTCAGCAGAAGGGTCATACACATTCAGAGATGAAAACTTTGGAAAGCCTAATTGTGAGTTCCTCATATTTCATCTTTGGAGACACGGTAGTCATTTGAAATATGATGTTATAAGATGACGTTAACATACTTAAATACTTTCGTTTAGAAATGACCACTTAGAACCAGAGTAAATGAAAGAGAACACAAACTTATGTTTATGTTGATTTTTAAAGACCTCAGGTGAGTGCTGATTATTTAAAAATGCATGATGTCTTTCACTGCAAAGTAAAGGAGCTGTTACAGTGGAGGATTACTGGACTGAATGTCAATATTATGACATAGTATGAGTGTGTTTCGTGTTTGGTGATTGCAATCATTGTTGCTTTTGTTGTGGTCATCCATTTACAGTGCTTGGTGTCAGTTGATTTATCTCTTGTAAAAATAAAATACAGTCTGTGTGTGTGTGAAAAAAAAACATACATGATGTTTTGACTAAAGTTGTATGGAATTTGAGATCTGGAAAAAAGCATTTCTTTTCTGTAATGCTAGGATGATAATTGGACATTTTTGCAAGAAAGAGATTTCAGGATGCAAATCTCGTGTCTCTAAGGTGGGAAGTCAGTTCATGGCGGAACATTCTATTAAACTTGTGTGAGTGGAGAAATATTTCTTTGGAAGGAAGAGGTCACGAATCCCTTTTTAATAGTTAATGGTTTATAGTATACCGAATGAGCAAAATGGCTATTTCTGAACTTTAGAAAAAAATAATATAGTTTTTCTGCATTTATAACATGAAGCTGATGTAAAATATCAAAAATTCTTTATTTTGAAAAGCAATGTAATCAATTTGACATAATTCATATATATTGAACCTGTGGTACACACACACACAGTAAAACTTACATTCAGAAAATTGTTTGCACTTAAATATTTTCAAGTGTAGTTGATTTACAATGTTGTGGGTTTTTAAAATACATGTTTATTGGAGTATACTTACTTTATAACACTGTATTAGTTTCTGCTTTATAACAAAGTGAATCAGCTATATGTATACATATATTCCCCATATCCCCCCCCCCCTCTTGAGCCTCCCTCCCACACTCCCTACCCCACCCCTCTGGGGGACATAAAGCACCGAGCTGATCTCCCTGTGCTATGCGGCAGCTTACCACTAGCTATTTTACATTTGGTAGTGTATATATGTCAGTGCTACTCTCTCACTACGTCCCTGTCTCCCCTTGCCCCCTGTGTCCTTAAGTCCGTTCTCTACATCTGTGTCTTTATTCCTGCCCTGTCACTAGGTTCGTCAGTACCATTTTTCTAGATTCCATATGTGTGTGTTAGCGTACGGTATTTGTTTTTCTCTTTCTGACTTACTTCACTCTGTATGACAGACTCTAGGTCCAACCACCTCACTGCAAATAACTCAATTTTGTTCCTTTTTATGGCTGAGTAATACTGCATTGTATAGATGTGCCACATCTTCTTTATATATTCATCTGTCGATGAACATTTAGGTTGCTTCTATGTCCTGGCTATTGTAAATAGTGCTACAGTGAACATTGTGGTACATGTATCTTTTTGAATTATGGTTTTCTCCGGGTATATGCCCAGTAGTGGGATTGCTGGGTCATATGGTGGCTCTATTTTTTAGCTTTTAAGGAATCTCCATACTGTTCTCCATAGTGGCTGTATCAGTTTACATTCCCACCAACAGTTCAGGAGGGTTCCCTTTTCTCCACACCCTCTGCAGCCTTTATACATTGTTGTATTAATTTCTGCTGTGCAGCAAAGTGATTCAGTTTTATATATGTCTATCTATATATCTATCTATATCTATATCTATATATCTGTATATATTCTTTTCCATTATGGTTTATCACAGGATATTGAATATAGTTTCCTGTGCTATACAGTAGGTCTTTGTGGGTTGTCCATCCTATGTAGAATAGTTTGCTTCTGCTATTCCAAAACTCCCAATCTTTCCTTCACTCTCTCCTTGGCAACCACAACTCTCTTTTCTATATCTGTGTGTTTGTTTCTGTTCCACTGACATGCTCATTTGTGTCCTGTTTTCGATTCCACATATAAGTGATATTATATGGTATTTGTCTTTCTCTCTTTGACTTACTTCACTTAGTATCATTATCTCTAGGTCCATCCATGTTGCTGCAAATGGCATTATTTCATTCTTTTTTATGTCTGAGTAATATCTATTGTATACGTATACCACACCTTCTTTATACACTCATTTTTCAATGAACATTTAGGTTGTTTCCATGTCTTGGCTGTTATAAATAGTGCTGCTATGAACATAGGGTTTCATGTATCTTTTTGAATTATAGTTTTGTCTAGATATATGTCCACAAGTGGGATTGCTAGATCATATGGCAATTCTCTTTATAGTTTTTTTGAGGAACCTCCATACTGTTTTCCATAGTGGCTGCACCAACTTACATGGCCACCGACAGTGTAGAAGGGTTTCCTTTTCTCCATACCCCCTCCAGCATTTGTTAATTGTAGATTTTTTTTTAATGATGGCCATTCTGATCAGGGTGAAGTGATACCTCATTGTAATTTGGATTTGCGTTTATCTAATAATTAGTGATGATGAGCATCTTTTCAAGTGCCTATTGGCTCTCTGTATGTCTTCTTTGGAGAAATGTTTATTTAGGTCTTCTACCCATTTTTCCATTGAGTTATTTGTTATTTTGTTATTGAGTTGTATGAGCTGTTTGTATAGTTTGGAAATTAAGCCCTTGTCAGTCTCATCATTTGCTAATATTTTCTCCCAGTCCATAGGTTGTATTTTCATTTTGATTATGGTTTCCTTTGCTGTGCAAAAGCTTATAAGTTTGATTAGTTCCTGTTTCTTTTTTGCTTTTACAGTAAGTCCCCTACATATGAACAAGTTCTGTTCCAAGAGTGCGTTTGTAAGTGCAATTTGTTTGTAAGTCCACCAAAGTTCGCCTAGGTACCCAACTTACACAGTTGGCTATATGGTATTGTACCGTAATAGGTTTATAATACTTTTCACGCAAACAATACATAAAAAACAAGCACAAAAACAAAGAAAGCATTTTTAATCTTACAGTACAGTAACTTGAAAAGTACAGTAATACAGTACAACAGCTGGGATACTCGGGCTGGCATCGAGGGAACAGGCGAGAAGAGTTACTGATTGGAGGAGGGAGAGGAGGTGGGAGATGGTAGAGGTGAAGGATTATCAGCAGTAGGAGACAGAGGGCACGCTGCAATTTCACTCATACCTGACGTTGATGGCAAAGGTTCTGGTCCCTTGCTGGATTTAATTCTATCTACCCTCTTGAAAGAATGATCCATTGATGTCTGGGTAGTAGCTCTTTTTTTTCTCATCATGGATGACAAGGTATCACTGGATTGCATTCTGAATGGCTGCTGCCACCTTTGGGTCCCATTCTAGGTTCGGGTCCTATGCCTCAAAAACTAACAGTGCTTCCTCAAATAACGAAGATTCCCTTGTCATTTGCTGTGTCGTGAATCTCTTCAGTTCTTCAGTTACTTTTTCTTCCTCCTGTCCCTCTTCATCCTTTCTCTGGGCCTCCAATTCCATCAGTAAGCTCCTCATGTTGCACAGCAAGGAGTTCAGCGAAATCGTCCTCTTGCAGATTTAGCTCCAGCTTCTCGCTGAGGGTCACTACGTTGCTGAAGACCTCTTTGGACTTCTGATCTACCTTCTCAAATCCACAAAAATCATGAACAAACTGTGGGCAAAGGTTCTTCCAAACCCCATTCATGGTGACCGCCATACCCTCACACCATGCAAAGTCAATGTTTTTTATGGTCTTGTAGATGTTATAGTCCTTCCAAAGTTGTCCCTAGGTTGTTCCTGATTTGTCACTTACCTTTACTGCCTGACAAAAAGTGTGACATAAATAATATTTCTTGAAAGTCGCTATAACGCCCTGGTCCATAAGTTGGATGAGCAACGTAGTATTTGGTGACAGATGCAGTACTTTGACGTTGGGATGAAAGTCATCCATGAATGGGAGGTGGCCCAGAGCATAGTCGAGCAGCAAAAGAATGTTTTGCTGGAACGTCCTTCTCCAAGCAATATTTCTCTACATCTGGGATAAAGTGGTGGCAAAACCAGTCCTGGAACGTGGCCTGTGTAATTCGGGATTTGGGGTTACGCTTCCACACAACAGGAAGAGAGCCCTTGGCTATGTTTTTAAGGGTTCTTGGGTTCTGTGAATGATAAACTAAGAGAGGTTTCAGCTTCAATTCACCGGAAGCATTGCCACCAAACAACAGTTAGCCTATCCTTTGCTGCTTTACAGCCCGGCATCAACTTTTCCTCCTTACTGATGTAACTTCGGTCTGGCATCCTCTTCCAGTACAGTTGTGTCTCATCCACATTAAAAACCTGGTTGGGTAAGTACACGCCATCATCAATAATTTCTCAAAGTGTTTCTGGAAGTTCCTGGACAGCTACCCTATCTGCACTTGCTGTCTCTCCACTTACTTTTACATTGTGAAGGTTGGCTCTAGCCTTGAACCAATGAAACCAGCCATGGCTGGCATTAAAAGATGTGCCCTCTGATTCTTTGCCGTGTTTCTTCTTCAAGTCTTCATAAAGGCTTTTAGCTTTCTCTTGAATCAGCGTTAAGTTGAGCAGGACTCAGCGCTGATGTTGATCCTGCATCCGCACACTGAGAAGTTTCTCCATCTCCTCCATCACTTTTCCATGCTTCTTGGATATTTTGTCAACATCGTCGGCACAGCAGACTTCACATGTTCCATGATCTTGTCCTTGTTCTTTAGATTCGTGCCAATGATTGAATGATTCATGTTATAAGAATGAGCGATGTCTAACATCTTTTTGCCTCGCTCCACTCTCTCAATTACTTTCACTTTTGTTTCCGTCATTATCGCTTGGCCCTTCTTAACAGTACCAGCTACATCACCTCTGCTTTTACACTTGCTTCCAGGCATCTTGGGCTTGAAATAAAGGTACTGTACTACTGTACTCTATACAGTACTGTAAAGTACACAAAAGCACAACCACATATAGAGGAAGCACGCACGTGACAATGTATGCCAGACACGTGAACTAACTTACATGATTGGACACGCGAATGGACGTTTGCATCTTTGAAAGTTTGCAACTTGAAGGTTTGTATGTAGGTGACTTACTGTATTTGTACTGCCTAAGGAGAACTACCTAGGAAAATTTTGATATGACTTATGTCAGAGAATGTTTTGCTTATGTTCTCTTCTAGGAGTTATAAGGTGTCCTATCTTATATTTAAGCATATAAGCCGTTTTGAGTTTATTTTTGTGTATGGTGTGAGGGTATGTTCTGACTTCACTGATTTGCATACGGCGCTCCAACTTTCAAAACACCACTTGCTGAAGAGACTATCTTTTCCCCATTGTATATTCTTGCCTCCTTTGTCAAAGGTTAATTGACCATAGGTGTCTGGGTTTATTTCTTAGCTCTCTATTCTATTCCATTGATCCATGTGTCTCTTTCTGTGCCAATACCATGCTGCTTTGATTACTGTAACTTTGTAGTATTGTCTGAAGTTTAGGAGGGTTATGCCTCCTGCTTTGTTCTTTTTCCTGGGGATTGTGTTCACATTTCTGACTTTTTATGGTTCCAGATACATTTTAGGATTATTTGTTCTAGTTCTGGGGAAAATGTCATGGGCAATTTGATAGGGATCACATTAAATCTGTAGATTGCTTTGGGTAGTATAGCCATTTTAACAGTATTAATTCTTGCCATCCAAGAGCATGGGATGTCTTTCCATTTCTTTGAATCATCTTCAGTTTCCTTTACTAATGTTTTGTAGTTCTCAGTATATAAGTCTTTCATCTCCTTGGTGAGGTTTATTCCTAAGCATTTTATTTTTTTGATGCCATTAAAAAAAGGATTGCTTGTTTACATTTCCTTTCTGATATTTCATTGTTAGTGTAAAGAAATGCAACCAGGGACTTCCCTGGTGGCTCCGTGGTTGAGAATCTGCCTGCCAATACAGGGGACACGGGTTTGAGCCCTGATGCAGGAAGATCTCACATGCCGTGGAGCAACTAAACCTGTGTGCCACAACTACTTAGCCTGCACTCTAGAGCCAGTGAGCCACAAATACTGAGCCCATGTGCCACAACTACTTAAGCCTGCGTGCCTAGAGCCCGTGCTCCACAACAAGAGAAGCCACTGCAATGAGAAGCCTGTGCACCACAAGAAAGTCTAGTCCCCACTGGCCACAACTAGAGAAAGCCCGTGCACAACAATGAAGACCCAATGCAGCCAAAATAAATTTAAAAAAAAAGAAAAAAAAACAGGAAATGCAACCAATTTATATATGTTAATCTTGTATCCTGCTACTTTGCTGAATTTGTTTATCAGTTCTAGTAGTGTTTGTGTGGAATTTTTAGGGTT